>NW_022324727.1:0-3159 GCF_002776525.5 Piliocolobus tephrosceles | reverse complement strand
CACACTAGGAGATTATATCCTGCACCTATCTTGGAGGGTTCTATGCCAAAGGAGCTTCGCTCATTGCTAGCACAGCAGTCTGAGATCTAACTGCAAGGCGGCAGTGAGGCTGGGGGAGGGGTGCCCGCCATTGCTGAGGCTTGAGTAGGTAAACAAAGCGACTGGGAAGCTCGAACTGGGTGGAGCCCACCGCAACTCAAGGAGGCCTGTCTGCCTCTGTAGACTCCACCTCTGGGGACAGGGCATAGCCAAACAAAAGTCTGCAAAAACCTCTGCAGATTTAAATGTCCCTGTCTGACAGCTTTGAAGAGAGTAGTGGTTCTCCCAGCACAGAGTTTGAGACCTGAGAATGGGCAGACTGCTTCCTCAAGTGGGTCCCTGACCCCCGAGCTGCCTAACTGGGAGGCACCCCCCAGTAGGGCCGACTGACTCCTCACACAGCCAGGTGTCCCTCTGAGATGAAGCTTCTAGAGGAATGATGAGGCAGCAACATTTGCTGTTCAGCAATATTCACCATTCTGCAGCCTCTGCAGCTGATACCCAGGCAAACAGGGTCTGGAGTGGACCTCCAGGAAACTCCAACAGACCTGCAGCTGAGGATCCTGACTGTTAGAAGGAAAACTAACAAACAGAAAGGACATCCACACCAAAACCCCATGTGTATGTCACCATCATCAAAGACCAAAGGTAGATAAAACAACCAAGATGGGGGAAAAACAGAGCAGAAAAGCTGAAAATTCTAAAAATCAGAGCACCTTTCCCCCTCCAAAGGAATGCAGCTCCTCACCAGCAATGGAACAAAGCTGGATGGAGAATGACTTTGATGAGTTGAGAGAAGAAGGCTTCAGATGATCAAACTTCTCTGAGCTAAAGGAGGAAGTTCGAACCCATCGCAAAGAAGCTAAAAACCTTGAAAAAAGATTAAACGAATGGCTAACTAGAATAACCAATGCAGAGAAGTCCTGAAATGACCTGATAGAGGTGAAAACCATGGCATGAGAACTACGTGACAAATGCACAAACTTCAGTAACCGATTCGATCAACTGGAAGAAAGACTATCAGTAATTGAAGATCAAATGAATGAAATGAAGCGAGAAGAGAAGTTTAGAGAAAAAAGAGTAAAAAGAAATGAACAAAGCCTACAAGAAATATGGGACTATGTGAAAAGACCAAATTTACGTCTGATTGGTATACCTGAAAGTGACGGGGAGAATGGAACCAAGTTGGAAAGCACTCTGCAGGATATTATCCAGGAGAACCTACCCAACCTAACATGCCAGGCCAACATTCACATTCAGGAAATACAGGGAACGCCACAAAGATACTCCTCAAGAAGAGCAACTCCAAGACACATAATTGTCAGATTCACCAAAGTTGAAATGAAGGAAAAAATGTTAAGGGCAGCCAGAGAGAAATGTCGGGTTACCCACAAAGGGAAGCCCATCAGACTAACAGCAGATCTCTCAGCAGGAACTTTGCAAGCCAGAAGAGTGGGGGCCAATATTCATCATTCTTAAAGAAAAGAATTTTAAACCCAGAATTTCATATCCAGCCAAACTAAGTTTCATAAGTGAAGGAGAAATAAAATCCTTTACAGACAAGTAAATGCTGAGAGATTTTGTCACCACCAGGCCTGCCCTGTAAGAGCTCCTGAAGGAAGCACTAAACATGGAAAGGAACAACTGGTACCAGCCACTGCAAAAACATGCCAAAATGTAAATACCATCAATGCTAGGAAGAAACCACATCAACCAATGGGCAAAATAACCAGCTAACATCATAATGACAGCATCATATTCACACATAACAATATTAACCTTAAATGTAAATGGGCTAAATGCTCCAATTAAAAGACACAGACTGGCAAATTGGATAAAGTGTCAAGACCCATCAGTGTGCTGTATTCAGGAGACCCATGTTATGTGCAGAGACACACATAGGCTCTAAATAAAGGGATGGAGGAAGATCTACCAAGCAAAAAGAAAACCAAAAAAGGCAGGGGTTGCAATCCTAGTCTCTGATAAAACAAACTTTAAACCAACAAAGATCAAAAGAGACAAGGCCATTACATAATGGAAAAAGGATCAATTCAACAAGAAGAGCTAACTATGCTAAATATATATGCACCCAATACAGGAGCACCCAGATTCATAATTCCTAAACAGTATAATTGTGAATTAGCGATGAACATATTTTTGAAAGTTCTTTAAGAGATTCAAGCTAGCACCCAGGTTTGAGAGCCATTGACACCAGGCAATCCTGTCACTCACAGATGAAGCTGTTAAGACATCCAGATCAGTCAGAGCTGATAGTCACTGCACACTGGTGGATGTGCCATGGGCACTGCTGGTTGTTATGGCCACCATCTTTTCTCATTGGTCAATGGCCATCCTGTGTCCATAATGATGGTTAGTGTCCATGATAAAAATTTCAAATACAATTATATTTTGCAGCTAATAAGTAGTAACATTGAATAAGCACTAAGAATCTTCCTGCCATGAAGTCAGTTGTGTGTTCTCTGCATTCCCTGACCCTCACTTTTTGTGTAAAGTTTTGTGTATTACCTGATGAATAGAACAAAACTTGTTTGTGCCCATTAAACAGGTAATTCATGTTTTCAAAAGATAAGCATTATCTTTCCTTTATCACTTCTAATAATTCAACTCTGTAGTCCTGATCAGTGTGGCTTATGAAATGGAAGACAAAAGACATTTTAAAAAACCTAATAGCTAAGTTAGTTTTTGAAGCTATTAATATTGCTAAAATTATTGCTATAGAAAAGAGAAAAAAGCATGCTGAATAGAACTCTGTTCTTAGAGATTTCTCCTGAAAAAGTCACATGTTATTTCTTCTCACCTCCATTGGCAAAAAAAAAAAAAAAAAAAAAAAAGCTATATGGTCATGCAAAAATTTTAGCAGGTGGGTTGGAATGGTCAGAATGCATTAATAAAAACTGAACTGAAAGTATTTGGAGAACAGCACCAATGACTATTGTGAATGCCAACATGCATCCCTAACAACCCCGTGCTGTTACTCTCCAAAGTTTTTATGTCTTGCAAAGTATTAGAACTTCCTATCTGAAGCCATACCACTCAGGGACTGCAAAATACATAATGACATCTCCTTTAGGATGTCCTTAGAGAATTCAAGGAAAAGAA
>NW_022324726.1:0-3159 GCF_002776525.5 Piliocolobus tephrosceles | reverse complement strand
TTCTTTTCCTTGAATTCTCTAAGGACATCCTAAAGGAGATGTCATTATGTATTTTGCAGTCCCTGAGTGGTATGGCTTCAGATAGGAAGTTCTAATACTTTGCAAGACATAAAAACTTTGGAGAGTAACAGCACGGGGTTGTTAGGGATGCATGTTGGCATTCACAATAGTCATTGGTGCTGTTCTCCAAATACTTTCAGTTCAGTTTTTATTAATGCATTCTGACCATTCCAACCCACCTGCTAAAATTTTTGCATGACCATATAGCTTTTTTTTTTTTTTTTTTTTTTTTGCCAATGGAGGTGAGAAGAAATAACATGTGACTTTTTCAGGAGAAATCTCTAAGAACAGAGTTCTATTCAGCATGCTTTTTTCTCTTTTCTATAGCAATAATTTTAGCAATATTAATAGCTTCAAAAACTAACTTAGCTATTAGGTTTTTTAAAATGTCTTTTGTCTTCCATTTCATAAGCCACACTGATCAGGACTACAGAGTTGAATTATTAGAAGTGATAAAGGAAAGATAATGCTTATCTTTTGAAAACATGAATTACCTGTTTAATGGGCACAAACAAGTTTTGTTCTATTCATCAGGTAATACACAAAACTTTACACAAAAAGTGAGGGTCAGGGAATGCAGAGAACACACAACTGACTTCATGGCAGGAAGATTCTTAGTGCTTATTCAATGTTACTACTTATTAGCTGCAAAATATAATTGTATTTGAAATTTTTATCATGGACACTAACCATCATTATGGACACAGGATGGCCATTGACCAATGAGAAAAGATGGTGGCCATAACAACCAGCAGTGCCCATGGCACATCCACCAGTGTGCAGTGACTATCAGCTCTGACTGATCTGGATGTCTTAACAGCTTCATCTGTGAGTGACAGGATTGCCTGGTGTCAATGGCTCTCAAACCTGGGTGCTAGCTTGAATCTCTTAAAGAACTTTCAAAAATATGTTCATCGCTAATTCACAATTATACTGTTTAGGAATTATGAATCTGGGTGCTCCTGTATTGGGTGCATATATATTTAGCATAGTTAGCTCTTCTTGTTGAATTGATCCTTTTTCCATTATGTAATGGCCTTGTCTCTTTTGATCTTTGTTGGTTTAAAGTTTGTTTTATCAGAGACTAGGATTGCAACCCCTGCCTTTTTTGGTTTTCTTTTTGCTTGGTAGATCTTCCTCCATCCCTTTATTTAGAGCCTATGTGTGTCTCTGCACATAACATGGGTCTCCTGAATACAGCACACTGATGGGTCTTGACACTTTATCCAATTTGCCAGTCTGTGTCTTTTAATTGGAGCATTTAGCCCATTTACATTTAAGGTTAATATTGTTATGTGTGAATATGATGCTGTCATTATGATGTTAGCTGGTTATTTTGCCCATTGGTTGATGTGGTTTCTTCCTAGCATTGATGGTATTTACATTTTGGCATGTTTTTGCAGTGGCTGGTACCAGTTGTTCCTTTCCATGTTTAGTGCTTCCTTCAGGAGCTCTTACAGGGCAGGCCTGGTGGTGACAAAATCTCTCAGCATTTACTTGTCTGTAAAGGATTTTATTTCTCCTTCACTTATGAAACTTAGTTTGGCTGGATATGAAATTCTGGGTTTAAAATTCTTTTCTTTAAGAATGATGAATATTGGCCCCCACTCTTCTGGCTTGCAAAGTTCCTGCTGAGAGATCTGCTGTTAGTCTGATGGGCTTCCCTTTGTGGGTAACCCGACATTTCTCTCTGGCTGCCCTTAACATTTTTTCCTTCATTTCAACTTTGGTGAATCTGACAATTATGTGTCTTGGAGTTGCTCTTCTTGAGGAGTATCTTTGTGGCGTTCCCTGTATTTCCTGAATGTGAATGTTGGCCTGGCATGTTAGGTTGGGTAGGTTCTCCTGGATAATATCCTGCAGAGTGCTTTCCAACTTGGTTCCATTCTCCCCGTCACTTTCAGGTATACCAATCAGACGTAAATTTGGTCTTTTCACATAGTCCCATATTTCTTGTAGGCTTTGTTCATTTCTTTTTACTCTTTTTTCTCTAAACTTCTCTTCTCGCTTCATTTCATTCATTTGATCTTCAATTACTGATAGTCTTTCTTCCAGTTGATCGAATCGGTTACTGAAGTTTGTGCATTTGTCACGTAGTTCTCATGCCATGGTTTTCACCTCTATCAGGTCATTTCAGGACTTCTCTGCATTGGTTATTCTAGTTAGCCATTCGTTTAATCTTTTTTCAAGGTTTTTAGCTTCTTTGCGATGGGTTCGAACTTCCTCCTTTAGCTCAGAGAAGTTTGATCATCTGAAGCCTTCTTCTCTCAACTCATCAAAGTCATTCTCCATCCAGCTTTGTTCCATTGCTGGTGAGGAGCTGCATTCCTTTGGAGGGGGAAAGGTGCTCTGATTTTTAGAATTTTCAGCTTTTCTGCTCTGTTTTTCCCCCATCTTGGTTGTTTTATCTACCTTTGGTCTTTGATGATGGTGACATACACATGGGGTTTTGGTGTGGATGTCCTTTCTGTTTGTTAGTTTTCCTTCTAACAGTCAGGATCCTCAGCTGCAGGTCTGTTGGAGTTTCCTGGAGGTCCACTCCAGACCCTGTTTGCCTGGGTATCAGCTGCAGAGGCTGCAGAATGGTGAATATTGCTGAACAGCAAATGTTGCTGCCTCATCATTCCTCTAGAAGCTTCATCTCAGAGGGACACCTGGCTGTGTGAGGAGTCAGTCGGCCCTACTGGGGGGTGCCTCCCAGTTAGGCAGCTCGGGGGTCAGGGACCCACTTGAGGAAGCAGTCTGCCCATTCTCAGGTCTCAAACTCTGTGCTGGGAGAACCACTACTCTCTTCAAAGCTGTCAGACAGGGACATTTAAATCTGCAGAGGTTTTTGCAGACTTTTGTTTGGCTATGCCCTGTCCCCAGAGGTGGAGTCTACAGAGGCAGACAGGCCTCCTTGAGTTGCGGTGGGCTCCACCCAGTTCGAGCTTCCCAGTCGCTTTGTTTACCTACTCAAGCCTCAGCAATGGCGGGCACCCCTCCCCCAGCCTCACTGCCGCCTTGCAGTTAGATCTCAGACTGCTGTGCTAGCAATGAGCGAAGCTCCTTTGGCATAGAACCCTCCAAGATAGGTGCAGGATATAATCTCCTAGTGTG
>NW_022324725.1:0-1149 GCF_002776525.5 Piliocolobus tephrosceles | reverse complement strand
CCTAAAACATGAATGGCAGAACCGCGTCCCCCCCCAGGGCTCCAGCTCCAAGACCCGCAGATTTGAACAGCAGCACCAGCTCCTCCCTGGGTCTCCAGCTCCACGGCCCTTAGACATGAACAATAGCACCGGATCCTCCCTGGGTCTCCAGCTCCACAATCCTCAGACATGAACAATAGCACCGGCTCCTCCCTGGGTCTCCAGCTCCACAATCCTCAGACTAGACCAGCAACACCGGTTCCTCCCTGGGTCTCCAGCTCTACAACTCTCAGACATGAACAGCAGCAGCACCGGCTCCTCCCACTGTCTCCAGTTCCACCAACCTCAAACTACAATAGCAGTACGAGCCTCTCCCCAGGGATCCAAATCCACAACCCTCAAAATACAGTGGCATCACCGGCTCCTCCCTGGGTGTCCTGCTCCCAAACCCTCAAACTTCAAGTGACACAACGGATCCTCCCCACAGTTGAAGAGCAGCACAGGCTCTTCCCCAAAATTCCAGATCCACGACCCTCTGACTTAAATGCTCTAAGCACCAGCTCCTCCCAAGGTCTCCAGTTCCACGACTATCAAACTATATAGCAGCACCGGCTCCTCCCCAGGTCTACAGCTCCACCACGCTCACACTAGACACCAAGACTACCTCCTCCCCACTCTCCAGCTACACCACCCTCAGACTTGAAGAGCAGCAGTTGCTCCTCCCTGTACCTCAAGCCCCTTGACCCTCAGACTGGAACAAGAGCAACACCAGCTCCCCACGAGGGCTCCAGCTTCAGGACCCACAGATTTAAACAGCAGCACCGGCTCTTCCTGAGATCTCCAGCTCCACTACCCTCAAACTAGAAGACAGCACCAGCTCCTCCTAGGGTCTCCAGCTCCACGACCCTCAGACTAGAACAGTAAAACCAGCTCCTCCCTGGATCTCCAGCTCAATGACTCTCAGACTTGAAAGGCAGCACCGGCTCCTCACAAAGGTTCTGGCTCCAAGACCCTCAAACTAGAATAGCAGCAGCTGCTGTCCTTGGGTCTCCAGCTCCACAACCCTCAAAGTAGAAGAGCAGCCCTGGCTCTTCCCTGAGTCTCCAGCTCCTCAAGTCTGAGGGTTGTAGAACTGGAGACTCGGGGAGGAGTCAGTGCTGCTGTTCTAGT
>NW_022324724.1:0-1149 GCF_002776525.5 Piliocolobus tephrosceles | reverse complement strand
ACTAGAACAGCAGCACTGACTCCTCCCCGAGTCTCCAGTTCTACAACCCTCAGACTTGAGGAGCTGGAGACTCAGGGAAGAGCCAGGGCTGCTCTTCTACTTTGAGGGTTGTGGAGCTGGAGACCCAAGGACAGCAGCTGCTGCTATTCTAGTTTGAGGGTCTTGGAGCCAGAACCTTTGTGAGGAGCCGGTGCTGCCTTTCAAGTCTGAGAGTCATTGAGCTGGAGATCCAGGGAGGAGCTGGTTTTACTGTTCTAGTCTGAGGGTCGTGGAGCTGGAGACCCTAGGAGGAGCTGGTGCTGTCTTCTAGTTTGAGGGTAGTGGAGCTGGAGATCTCAGGAAGAGCCGGTGCTGCTGTTTAAATCTGTGGGTCCTGAAGCTGGAGCCCTCGTGGGGAGCTGGTGTTGCTCTTGTTCCAGTCTGAGGGTCAAGGGGCTTGAGGTACAGGGAGGAGCAACTGCTGCTCTTCAAGTCTGAGGGTGGTGTAGCTGGAGAGTGGGGAGGAGGTAGTCTTGGTGTCTAGTGTGAGCGTGGTGGAGCTGTAGACCTGGGGAGGAGCCGGTGCTGCTATATAGTTTGATAGTCGTGGAACTGGAGACCTTGGGAGGAGCTGGTGCTTAGAGCATTTAAGTCAGAGGGTCGTGGATCTGGAATTTTGGGGAAGAGCCTGTGCTGCTCTTCAACTGTGGGGAGGATCCGTTGTGTCACTTGAAGTTTGAGGGTTTGGGAGCAGGACACCCAGGGAGGAGCCGGTGATGCCACTGTATTTTGAGGGTTGTGGATTTGGATCCCTGGGGAGAGGCTCGTACTGCTATTGTAGTTTGAGGTTGGTGGAACTGGAGACAGTGGGAGGAGCCGGTGCTGCTGCTGTTCATGTCTGAGAGTTGTAGAGCTGGAGACCCAGGGAGGAACCGGTGTTGCTGGTCTAGTCTGAGGATTGTGGAGCTGGAGACCCAGGGAGGAGCCGGTGCTATTGTTCATGTCTGAGGATTGTGGAGCTGGAGACCCAGGGAGGATCCGGTGCTATTGTTCATGTCTAAGGGCCGTGGAGCTGGAGACCCAGGGAGGAGCTGGTGCTGCTGTTCAAATCTGCGGGTCTTGGAGCTGGAGCCCTGGGGGGGGACGCGGTTCTGCCATTCATGTTTTAGG
>NW_022324723.1:0-3810 GCF_002776525.5 Piliocolobus tephrosceles | reverse complement strand
ATTTAGATTGTTGTCAGAGGCAACTAAGAGGCAAGATCAGAGGGAAGACATAAGTCATTCGATGTGATCATGTCATTAGAGAAGCGCGAATCAAAATCACAGTGAGACACCATCTCACACCAGTCAGAATGGTTATTATTAAAAACTCAAACAAGAACAGGTGCCGGTGAGGTTGCAAAGAGAAAGAACACTTATGCAGTGTTGGTGGGAGTGTACGTTAGTTCAGCCATTGTGGAAAACACTAGCAATTCCTCAAAGACCTAAAAACAGAACTCCCATTTGACCCAGTAATGAGATTGTATATACCCAAAGGATTATAAATTGTTCTGTTATGCAGACACATGCACATGTATGTTCATTGCGGCACTATTCACAATAGCAAAGACATAGAATCAACCTAAATGCCCATCAACGGTAGACTGGATAAAGAAAATGGGGTACATATACACCATGGAATACTATGCAGCCATAAAAAAGAATGAGATCACGTCCTTTGCAGGAACATGGATGGAGCTGGAAGCCATTATCCATAGCAAACTATGCAGGAGCAGAAAACCAAACACCACATGTTCTCACTTAGTGGGAGCTAAATGACACATGGGCACACAGAAGAGAACAATAGACACTACACGTAAGGGTGGAGGTTGGAAGGAGGGAGAGGATCAGGAAAAATAATAAATAGGTACTAGGCTTAGTACCTGGGTGACAAAATAATGTGTACAACAAACCCCCGTAACACATAACAAAATAATCTATATGACGAACCTGTTCATGTACCCCTAAAGTTGAAATAGAAGTTAAAAACAAAACACGATCCGGAGTTCTTTCAAGGGCAACAATCCAGTTTAATTGGTCAAGTTCTAATGGTAAGCACCACATTGTTTTCTGCTTGTTTCTTAATCTGGCCACCTGCTCGGCTTGTGATGGAGGGTGTGCATTCTCCAGGTAGTGGAATAGTACCCATCCTTTATGAAGCATGTCTATGGTCGGGCCATCTATGTTTATTTTATTGGATCCATACAGCCCAATAAGACAGGTCCTACCCCTAAGGATCAAGAACAAGATGTCAGAGGAAGAGGTAGGAAAATACACCATAGTGGAGATCTGTGCCAAGAAGATTCATGAGAAGAGGTTTCTGCACCAGCCTAGGAAAGTTGAGATGAGTGCCCTTAGGTGATCCTGTGCAAGGCAGGCACCGCCTTGGAATGTCAATCATGGGAAGCCGCCCTAGCCACATAACATTTTGTCAGATTTCCGACAGGGCTATGGCAACCGAGGGCATAGTCTGTGGGCAATGGACATGGCATTCGACCCGGTATTCTTGTTTCATTTATGATACAAGGGCACGTTTTCCAGTAAGTTCTGTTTTGAGAGAGTAAGCGAGAAAGGACAGATCTCCCGGTTGACTGGCTTCGGAGCAGATGGGACACAGCAGCTTCTGAAAGCCTCCTGGTTCTCCTGCAAATAAATTTCTCAGATGCATATATTTAGGGAAACAATTCATCAATGAAAATGACAAAACCATCTGGCTCTAGAGACTAAAAAAAATTTTAGAGGTTTTAAACATTTACGTTCTGATGAAGAGTATGTATCTAGGTTTTATTTCAAGGAGTTGTTGAGTTTGATTTGTGGTTTGTTTTTAGGGATTTTTTAACCTGGCCCTGCTAATCGAGGAAGGTACTATAATCCCACACCATATCTTGGATTTCTTGGAAATTGACTCAACTCTCCATTCTAATAACATCTCCATTCTCCAGGAACTGTACGAAAGGTGAGCTCAGAGCCTCTAGAACTGTGGAATCTGAGGAACCCAAGTAGATGATGTTTGCTTCTTGGTTAAAGTTAGCTTTACCCTTATTTTGTAATGTAAATTGTATTTAAAAAACAAACAAACAAAAACAAAAGACAGGGCACTGTGGCCCATACTTGTAATCCCAGCACTGTGGGAGGCTGAGGCGGGCAGATCACTTGAGGTCAAGAGTTCAAGACCAGCCTGGCCAACATGATGGAACCTCATCTCTACTAAAAGAACAAAAAAAAAAAGAGAGAGAGAGAAAAGAAAGAAAAAGCCCAGGGTTTGCTTCTACTAGAAAACATTCAGCCAGATCCGAGTGTATTTCTCTTTTCTAATATCTGAAGTTTAAGATATAGAAGGTACTTGATCTGAAGTTTAAGGGCTGACCAAAAATTTCCACGAGAATGGAAAGAATAACAATCTGATTATTAGCCCATGCTTGTCTCTTTTTTGTTTTGAGGCAGGGCCTCACTGTCACTCAGGCTGGAGCGCAGTGGTACGATCTCAGCTCACTGCAACCTCCACTTCTTGGGTTCAAGTGATTCTCATGCCTCAGCCTCCTGAGTAGCTGGGATTACAGGCGTGCACCATCACACTGGTCTAAGTTTTGTGTTTTTAATAGAGACAGGGTTTCGCCATGTTGGCCAGGCTGGTCTTGAACTCCTGGCCTCAAGTGATCCACCTGCCTCGGCCTCCCAAAGTGCTGGGATTACAGGTGTGAGCCATCAGGCCCGGCCTAATTAGCTGATGCTTTTCTGAAAGATAAGGAAGCATTCCTACATCTGCGCTTTAAAGAGAAATACTGTTCTAGCGGGTCCTGTGCTTCAGCGTCTTGCTTGACTTTTATTTTACTTATTTTTAAATTTTTGCTGTCACCACAGCAGAACAGGCTTGACTCTTTAATTAAAGACAAAACTGACCTTTTTCTAAACTTCCTACTGGGATTCTAGAATGTCAGATCAGGCCAAATCACTTATTTGGCCACTGGCTTTCTTTCTTTGTCTCTCATCTTTGTCAGTTGAGTGTGCTCATTTGTCCAAAAGCAGAAGAATGTAGGTTTGTGGATCTGAAATTGCCAGTCCTGGGTCGTGCCACCAAAATTGGCTGACATGTCAAGATGCCCTGGGCTTTGTCTGCAGGTGCTGGAGCCACAGTAATGAGGAGTCCTTCAGCCCCTGCTCCTTGGCCTGGCTTTACCTGCACTTGCGGCTTCTCTGGGGTGCTGTCCTGCACTCAGCCCTGGTAGGTTTCATCTCCCACCGGCCCCGCCCTTGTGGCCCCTGGCCTTTGTCAGTCACTAATGCGTGCTTCTGATGTTTGCAGATCTACTTTCTGGGAACCTTTCTGCTGTCCATATTGATCGCCTGGACTGTGCAGTATTTCCAGTCTGTCTCAGGTAAAGATTTGTAAAAAGCGAAAGCAATATATAAAAAAAAGCAGGGATTTTTTTTTTTTTTTTTGGTCTACCGGAAAAATTGTGTTTTCCCTCCTGGTGCCCTTGGTCATGCTATCTCCTAGCCCTGGAGTCGTCTTCACAGGGTGGGAATCCTTCTAGAGGTATATGAAATTCCTGGCTGTTGGGAGGCCACAAAGTTACTATTGTATTTTTCAAAATAAGGATTTTATTTTTTATTTTATTTTATTTTATTTTGAGATGGAGTCTCGTTCTGTCACCCAGGCTGGAGTGCAGTGGTGTGATCTCAGCTCACTGCAACCTCTGCCTTCTGGGTTCAAGCAATTCTCCTGCCTCACCCTCCCGAGTAGCTGGGATTACAGGCATGCACCACCACACCTGGCTAATTTTTGTATTTTTAGTAGAGACAGGATTTCACCGTGTTGACCAGGCTGGTCCCGAATTCCTGACCTCAGGTGATCTGGCTGCCTCGGCCTCCCAAAGTGCTGGGATTACAGGCGTGGGCTACCGCACCAACCCTCAAAATAAGGATTTTCTTTAAAAAGCTTAAGAACTGACCTAATACAACTTCTTCCATTGAAAATACATCTGTCAGAATTCT
>NW_022324722.1:0-3810 GCF_002776525.5 Piliocolobus tephrosceles | reverse complement strand
AGAATTCTGACAGATGTATTTTCAATGGAAGAAGTTGTATTAGGTCAGTTCTTAAGCTTTTTAAAGAAAATCCTTATTTTGAGGGTTGGTGCGGTAGCCCACGCCTGTAATCCCAGCACTTTGGGAGGCCGAGGCAGCCAGATCACCTGAGGTCAGGAATTCGGGACCAGCCTGGTCAACACGGTGAAATCCTGTCTCTACTAAAAATACAAAAATTAGCCAGGTGTGGTGGTGCATGCCTGTAATCCCAGCTACTCGGGAGGGTGAGGCAGGAGAATTGCTTGAACCCAGAAGGCAGAGGTTGCAGTGAGCTGAGATCACACCACTGCACTCCAGCCTGGGTGACAGAACGAGACTCCATCTCAAAATAAAATAAAATAAAATAAAAAATAAAATCCTTATTTTGAAAAATACAATAGTAACTTTGTGGCCTCCCAACAGCCAGGAATTTCATATACCTCTAGAAGGATTCCCACCCTGTGAAGACGACTCCAGGGCTAGGAGATAGCATGACCAAGGGCACCAGGAGGGAAAACACAATTTTTCCGGTAGACCAAAAAAAAAAAAAAAAATCCCTGCTTTTTTTTATATATTGCTTTCGCTTTTTACAAATCTTTACCTGAGACAGACTGGAAATACTGCACAGTCCAGGCGATCAATATGGACAGCAGAAAGGTTCCCAGAAAGTAGATCTGCAAACATCAGAAGCACGCATTAGTGACTGACAAAGGCCAGGGGCCACAAGGGCGGGGCCGGTGGGAGATGAAACCTACCAGGGCTGAGTGCAGGACAGCACCCCAGAGAAGCCGCAAGTGCAGGTAAAGCCAGGCCAAGGAGCAGGGGCTGAAGGACTCCTCATTACTGTGGCTCCAGCACCTGCAGACAAAGCCCAGGGCATCTTGACATGTCAGCCAATTTTGGTGGCACGACCCAGGACTGGCAATTTCAGATCCACAAACCTACATTCTTCTGCTTTTGGACAAATGAGCACACTCAACTGACAAAGATGAGAGACAAAGAAAGAAAGCCAGTGGCCAAATAAGTGATTTGGCCTGATCTGACATTCTAGAATCCCAGTAGGAAGTTTAGAAAAAGGTCAGTTTTGTCTTTAATTAAAGAGTCAAGCCTGTTCTGCTGTGGTGACAGCAAAAATTTAAAAATAAGTAAAATAAAAGTCAAGCAAGACGCTGAAGCACAGGACCCGCTAGAACAGTATTTCTCTTTAAAGCGCAGATGTAGGAATGCTTCCTTATCTTTCAGAAAAGCATCAGCTAATTAGGCCGGGCCTGATGGCTCACACCTGTAATCCCAGCACTTTGGGAGGCCGAGGCAGGTGGATCACTTGAGGCCAGGAGTTCAAGACCAGCCTGGCCAACATGGCGAAACCCTGTCTCTATTAAAAACACAAAACTTAGACCAGTGTGATGGTGCACGCCTGTAATCCCAGCTACTCAGGAGGCTGAGGCATGAGAATCACTTGAACCCAAGAAGTGGAGGTTGCAGTGAGCTGAGATCGTACCACTGCGCTCCAGCCTGAGTGACAGTGAGGCCCTGCCTCAAAACAAAAAAGAGACAAGCATGGGCTAATAATCAGATTGTTATTCTTTCCATTCTCGTGGAAATTTTTGGTCAGCCCTTAAACTTCAGATCAAGTACCTTCTATATCTTAAACTTCAGATATTAGAAAAGAGAAATACACTCGGATCTGGCTGAATGTTTTCTAGTAGAAGCAAACCCTGGGCTTTTTCTTTCTTTTCTCTCTCTCTCTTTTTTTTTTTGTTCTTTTAGTAGAGATGAGGTTCCATCATGTTGGCCAGGCTGGTCTTGAACTCTTGACCTCAAGTGATCTGCCCGCCTCAGCCTCCCACAGTGCTGGGATTACAAGTATGGGCCACAGTGCCCTGTCTTTTGTTTTTGTTTGTTTGTTTTTTAAATACAATTTACATTACAAAATAAGGGTAAAGCTAACTTTAACCAAGAAGCAAACATCATCTACTTGGGTTCCTCAGATTCCACAGTTCTAGAGGCTCTGAGCTCACCTTTCGTACAGTTCCTGGAGAATGGAGATGTTATTAGAATGGAGAGTTGAGTCAATTTCCAAGAAATCCAAGATATGGTGTGGGATTATAGTACCTTCCTCGATTAGCAGGGCCAGGTTAAAAAATCCCTAAAAACAAACCACAAATCAAACTCAACAACTCCTTGAAATAAAACCTAGATACATACTCTTCATCAGAACGTAAATGTTTAAAACCTCTAAAATTTTTTTTAGTCTCTAGAGCCAGATGGTTTTGTCATTTTCATTGATGAATTGTTTCCCTAAATATATGCATCTGAGAAATTTATTTGCAGGAGAACCAGGAGGCTTTCAGAAGCTGCTGTGTCCCATCTGCTCCGAAGCCAGTCAACCGGGAGATCTGTCCTTTCTCGCTTACTCTCTCAAAACAGAACTTACTGGAAAACGTGCCCTTGTATCATAAATGAAACAAGAATACCGGGTCGAATGCCATGTCCATTGCCCACAGACTATGCCCTCGGTTGCCATAGCCCTGTCGGAAATCTGACAAAATGTTATGTGGCTAGGGCGGCTTCCCATGATTGACATTCCAAGGCGGTGCCTGCCTTGCACAGGATCACCTAAGGGCACTCATCTCAACTTTCCTAGGCTGGTGCAGAAACCTCTTCTCATGAATCTTCTTGGCACAGATCTCCACTATGGTGTATTTTCCTACCTCTTCCTCTGACATCTTGTTCTTGATCCTTAGGGGTAGGACCTGTCTTATTGGGCTGTATGGATCCAATAAAATAAACATAGATGGCCCGACCATAGACATGCTTCATAAAGGATGGGTACTATTCCACTACCTGGAGAATGCACACCCTCCATCACAAGCCGAGCAGGTGGCCAGATTAAGAAACAAGCAGAAAACAATGTGGTGCTTACCATTAGAACTTGACCAATTAAACTGGATTGTTGCCCTTGAAAGAACTCCGGATCGTGTTTTGTTTTTAACTTCTATTTCAACTTTAGGGGTACATGAACAGGTTCGTCATATAGATTATTTTGTTATGTGTTACGGGGGTTTGTTGTACACATTATTTTGTCACCCAGGTACTAAGCCTAGTACCTATTTATTATTTTTCCTGATCCTCTCCCTCCTTCCAACCTCCACCCTTACGTGTAGTGTCTATTGTTCTCTTCTGTGTGCCCATGTGTCATTTAGCTCCCACTAAGTGAGAACATGTGGTGTTTGGTTTTCTGCTCCTGCATAGTTTGCTATGGATAATGGCTTCCAGCTCCATCCATGTTCCTGCAAAGGACGTGATCTCATTCTTTTTTATGGCTGCATAGTATTCCATGGTGTATATGTACCCCATTTTCTTTATCCAGTCTACCGTTGATGGGCATTTAGGTTGATTCTATGTCTTTGCTATTGTGAATAGTGCCGCAATGAACATACATGTGCATGTGTCTGCATAACAGAACAATTTATAATCCTTTGGGTATATACAATCTCATTACTGGGTCAAATGGGAGTTCTGTTTTTAGGTCTTTGAGGAATTGCTAGTGTTTTCCACAATGGCTGAACTAACGTACACTCCCACCAACACTGCATAAGTGTTCTTTCTCTTTGCAACCTCACCGGCACCTGTTCTTGTTTGAGTTTTTAATAATAACCATTCTGACTGGTGTGAGATGGTGTCTCACTGTGATTTTGATTCGCGCTTCTCTAATGACATGATCACATCGAATGACTTATGTCTTCCCTCTGATCTTGCCTCTTAGTTGCCTCTGACAACAATCTAAAT
>NW_022324721.1:0-7315 GCF_002776525.5 Piliocolobus tephrosceles | reverse complement strand
GTTTCTTTGCACTTGGTACGTAATTCCTCCTTTAGCTCTGAGAGGTTTGATGGACTGAAGCCTTCTTCTCTCATCTCATCAAAATCATTCTCTGACCAGCTTTGATCCATTGCTGGCGATGGGCTGTGCTCCTTTGCAGGAGGAGATGCGCTCTTATTTTTTGAATTTCCAGCTTTTCTGCCCTGCTTTTTCCCCATCTTTGTGGTTTTATCTGTCTCTGGTCTTTGATGATGGTGACGTACTGATGGGGTTTTGATATAGGTGCCCTTCCTGTTTGATAGTTTTCCTTCTGACAGTCAGGACCCGCGGCTATAGGTCTGTTGGAGATTGCTTGAGGTCCACTCCAGACCCTGTTTGCCTGGGTATCAGCAGCAGAGGTTGCAGAAGATAGAATATTGCTGAACAGCGAGTGCACCTGTCTGATTCTTGCTTTGGAAGCTTCCTCTCAGGGGTGTACTCCACCCTGTGAGGTGTGCGGTGTCAGACTGCCCCTAGTGGGGGATGTCTCCCAGTTAGGCTACTCAGGGGTCAGTGACCCACTTCAGCAGGCAGACTGCCCCTTCTCAGATCTCAACCTCTGTGTTGGGAGATCCGCTGCTCTCTTCAAAGCTGTCAGACAGAGTCATTCGCGTCTGGACAGGCCTCTGCTGCTTTAGCTGAGCCCTGTCCCCAGAGGCAGAGTCTACAGAGACAGGCAGGTTTCCTTGAGCTGCTGTGAGCTCCACGCAGTTCGAGCTTCCCAGCGGCTTTATTTACCTTCTTAAGCCTCAGCGATGGTGGTCGCCCCTCCCCCAGCCTCGCTGCTGCCTTGCGGTTAGATTGCCGCAGACTGCTGTGTTAGCAAGGAGGGAGGCTCCGTGGGCGTGGGACCCTCCCGGCCAGGTGTGGGATATAATCTCCAGTGTGCCAGTTTTACAGCTCAATATTGGGGTGGGAGTTATCTGATTTTCCAGGTGTTGTGTGTCTCAGTTCCCCTAGCTAGGAAAAGGGACTCCCTTCCCCCTTGCGCTTCCCAGGTGAGGCGATGCCTCGCCCTGCTTCAGCTCTCACTGGTCGGGCTGCAGCAGCTGACTAGCACCGATTGTCCGGCACTCCCGAGTGAGATGACCCCAGTACCTCAGTTGAAAATGCAGAAATCACCGGTCTTCTGTGTCGCTCGCGCTGGGAGATGGAGACTGAAGCTGTTCCTATTCTGCCATCTTGCTCCCCCTTGATTGAGTTTCTTAGCCCTGAGCTCTAGTTTGATTGACTGTGGTCTGAGAGACAGTTTGTTATAATTTCTGTTCTTGTACATTTGCTGAAGAGTGCTTTACTTCCAATTATGTGGTCAATTTTGGAATAAGTGTGATGTGGTGCTGAGAAGAATGTATATTCTGCTGATTTGGGGTGGAGAGTTCTCTAGATGTCTATTAGGTCTGCTTGCTACAGAGATGAATTCAATTCCTGGATATCCTTGTTTACTTACTGTCTCATTGATCTTTCTAATGTTGACAGTGGGGTGTTAAAGTCTCCCATTATTATTGCATGGGAGTCTAATTCTCTTTGTAAGTCTATAAGGGCTTGCTTTATTAATCTGGGTGCTCCTGTATTGTGTGCATGTATGTTTAGGATAGTTAGCTCTTCCTATTGAATTGATCCCTTTACCATTGTGTAATGGCTTTCTTTGTCTCTTTTGATCTTTGATGGTTTAAAGTCTGTTTTATCAGACACTAGTATTGCAACCCCTGCTTTTTTTTGTTCTCCATTTGCTTGGTAGATCTTCCCCCATCCCTTTATTTTGAGCCTATGTATGTCTCTGCATGTGAGATGGGTCTCCTGAAGACAGCAGACTTATGGGTCTTAACTCTTTATCCAGTTTTCCAGTCTGTGTCTTTTAATTGGAGCATTTAGTCAATTTACATTTAAGGTTAATATTGTTATGTGTGAACTTGATTCTGCCCTTATGATATTAACTGGTTATTTTGCTCCTTAGATGATGCAGTTTCTTTCTAGCCTCGATGGTCTTTACATTTTGGCATGTTTTTGCAATGGCTGGTACTGGTTGTTCCTTTCCATGTTTAGTGGTTCCTTGAGGGTCTCTTGTAAGGCAGGCCTGGTGGTGACAAAATCTCTAAGCATTTGCTTATCTGTAAAGAATTTTATTTCTCCTTCACTTATGAAACTTAGTTTGGCTGGAAATGAAATTCTGGGTTTAAAATTCTTTTCTTTAAGAACGTTGAATATTGGCCCCCACTCTCTTCTGGCTTGGAGAGTTTCTGCCGAGAGATCTGCTGTCAGTCTGATGGGCTTCCCTTTGTGGGTACCCGACCTTTCTCTCTGGCTGCCCTTAAGATTTTTTCCTTCATTTCACCTCGGGGAATCTGGCAATTATGTGTCTTGGAGTTGCTCTTCTCCAGGAGTATCTTTGTGGTGTTCTCTCTATTTCCTGAATTTGAATGTTGGCCTGCCTTACTAGGTTGGGGAAGTTCTCCTGGATGATATCCTGAAGAGTGTTTTCCAACTTGCTTCCATTTTCCCTCTCACTTTCAGGCACCCCAATCAGACGTAGATTTGGTCTTTTTACATAATCCCATACTTCTTGCAGACTTTGTTCATTTCTTTTTCTTCTTTTTTCTTTTGGTTTCACTTCTCGCTTCATTTCATTCATTTGATCCTCAATCACTGATACTCTTTATTCCAGTTGATCGAGTCAGTTACTGAAGCTTCTGCATTTGTCACGTATTTCTCGTGTCATGGTGTTCCTCTCTGTCATTTCGTTTATAGCCTTCTCTGGATTCATTATTGTAGTTATCAATTCTTCCACTCTTTTTTCAAGATTTTTAGTTTCTCTACACTGAGTACCTAATTCCTCCTTTAGCTCTGAGACGTTTGATGGACTGAAGCCTTCTTCTATCATTTCGTCAAAGTCATTCTCCATCGAGCTTTGATCCATTGCTGGCGATGAGCTGCATTCCTTTGGAGGGGGAGATATGCTCTTATTTTTTTAATTTCCAGCTTTTCTGCCCTGCTTTTTCCCCGTCTTTGTGGTTTTATCTGCCTCTGATCTTTGATGATGGTGACGTATTGATGGCGTTTTGGTGTGGGTGTCCTTCCTGTTTGTTAGTTTTCCTTCTAACAGTCAGAACCCTCAGCTGTAAGTCTTTTGGAGATTGCTTGAGGTTCACTCCAGACCCTGTTTGCCTGGGTGCAGAAGTTAGAATATTGCTGAACAGCGAGTGTACCTGTCTGATTCTTGCTTTGGAACCTTCCTCTCAGGGGTGTACTCCACTGTGTGAGGTGTGGGGTGTCGGTCTGCCCCTAGTGGGGGATGTCTCCCAGTTAGGCTACTCAGGGATCAGGGACCCACTTGAGCAGGCAGTCTGTCCGTTCTCAGATCTCAACTTTCGTGTTGGAAGATGCACTGCTCTCTTCAAACCTGTCTGAGTCGTTTGCATCTGCAAAAGTTTCTGCTGCTTTGTTGTTGTTGTTTAGCTGTGCCCTTCCCAAGAGGTAGAGTCTCATTTGAAAATGCATGAATCACCTGTCTTCTGTGTTGCTCGCACTGGGAGCTAGAGACTGGAGCTGTTCCTATTCGGCCATCTTGCTCCCTTTCGAACTCCTCCTTTTTTTATGGCTGCATAGTATTCCATGGTGCATATGAGCCAAATTTTCTTAATCCGGTCTGTCACTGATGGACATTTGGGTTGACTCCAAGTCTTGGCTATTGCGAATAGTGCCGCAATAAACATACGTGTGCATGTGTCTTTATAGCAGCATGATTTATAATTCTTTGGGTATATCCCCAGTAATGGGATGGCTGGGTCATATGGTATTTCCAGTTCTAGATCCTTGAGGAATGGCTATACTCTTCCACAAAGGTTGAACTAGTTTACAGTACCACCAACAGTGTAAAAGTGTTCCTATTTCTCCACATCCTCCCCAGCACCTGTTGTTTCCTGACTTTTTAATGATTGTCATTCTAACTGATGTGACATGGTATCCCATTGTGGTTTTGATTTGCATTTCTCTGATGGCAAGGGATGATGAACATTTTTTCATGTATCTGTTGGCTGTATGAATGTCTTCTTTTGAGAAATGTCTGTTCATATTCTTTGCCCACTTTTTGATGCGGTTTTTAGTTTTTTTTCTTGTAAATTTGATTGAATTATTTATAGGTTCTGGATATTAGCCCTTTGTCAGATGAGTAGATTGCAAAAATTTTCTCCCATTCTGTAGGTTGCCTGTGCACTCTGATGGTAGTTTCTTTTGCTGTGCAGAAGCTGTTTAGTTTAATTAGATCCCATTTGTCAATTTTGGCTTTTGTTGCCATTGCTTTTGGTGTTTTAGACATGAAGTCCTTGCCTGTGCCTATGTCCTGAATGGTATTACCTATGTTTTCTTCTAGGGTTTTTATGGTTTTAGGTCTAACATTTAAGTCTCTAATCCATCTTGAATTAATGTTCGTATAAGGAGTAAGAAAGGATCCAGTTTCAGCTTTCTACTTATGGCTAGCCAATTTTCCCAGTACCATTTATTAAATGGGGAATCCTTTCCCCATTTCTTGTTTTTCTCAGGTTTGTCAAAGATTGGATGACTGTAGATGTGTGGTATTATTTCTGAGGGCTCTGTTCTGTTCCATTGGTCTATATCTCTGTTTTGGTAACAGTACCCTACTGTTTTGGTTACTGTAGCCTTGTAGTATAGTTTGAAGTCAGGTAACATGATGCCTCCAGCTTCGTTCTTTTCGCTTAGCATTGTCTGGGTAATGCAGGCTCTTTTTTTGTTTCCATGTGAACACTAAAGTAGTTTTTTCTAATTCTTTGAAGAAAGTCATTGGTAGTTTAATGGGGATGGCATTGAATTAAATTACCTTGGACAGTATGGCCATTTTCACAATATTGATTCTTCCTATCCTTGAGCATGGATATTCTTCCATTTGTTTGTGTCCTCTTTTATTTCACTGAGCAGTGGTTTGTAGTTCTCCTTGAAGAGGTCTTTACATCCCTTGTAAGTTGGATTCTTAGGTATTTTATTCTCTTTGAAGCTATTGCGAATGGGAGTTCATTCATGATTTGGCTCTCTGTTTGCCTGTTACTGGTGCATAAGGATGCTTGTGATTTTTGTGCATTGATTTTGTATCTTGAGACATTGCTGAAGTAGCTTATCAGCTTAAGGAGATTTGGGGCTATGACAATGGGGTGTTCTAAATATACAATCTTGTCATCTGCAAACAGGGACAATTTGACTTCTTCTTTTCTGAACTAAATACCCTTTATTTCTTTCTCTTGCCTGATTGCCCTAGCCACAACATCCAACACGATGTTGAATAGGTGTGTTGAGAGAGGGCATCCCTGTGTTGTGCCAGTTTTCAAAGGGAAAGCTTCCCGTGTTTGCCCATTCACTATGATATTGGTTGTGGGTTTGTCATAAATAGCTGTTATTATTTTGAGATACGTTCCATCAATACCGAATTTACTGAGCGTTTTTAGCATGAATGGCTGTTGAATTTTGTCAAAGGCCTTTTCTGCATCTATTGAGATAATCATGTGGTTTTTGTCTTTGGTTCTGTTTATATGCTGTATTACGTTTATTGATTTGTGTATGTTGAACCAGTCTTGCATCTCAGGGATGAAGCCCACTTGATCATGATGGATAAGCTTTTGGATGTGCTGCTAGATCCGTTTTGCCAGTATTTTATTGAGGATATTTGCATCGATGTTCATCAGGGATATTGGTCTAAAATTCTCTTTTTTTGTTGTGTCTCTGCCAGGCTTTGGTATCAGGATGATATTGGCCTCATAAAATGAGTTCGAGAGGATTCAGTCTTTTTCTTTTGATTGGAATAGTTTCAGAAGCAATGGTATCAGCTCCTGCTTGTACCTCTAGTAGAATTCAGCTGTGAATCCATCTGTTTCTGAACTTTTTATGGTTGGTAGACTATTAATTATTGCCTCAATTTCAGAGCCTGCTATTGGTCTATTCAGGGATTCAGCTTCTTCCTGGTTTAGTCTTAGGAGAGTGTAAGTGTCCAGGAAATTATCCATTTCTTCTAGGTTCTCTAGTTTATTTAAGTACAGGTGTTTATAGTATTATCTAATGGTACTTTGTATTTCTGTGGGGTCGGAGGTGATATCCCCTATACTATATTTTATTGTATCTATTTGATTCTTCTCTCTTTTCTTCTTTATTAGTCTTGCTAGTGTCCTATCAATTTTGTTGATCTTTTCAAAAAACCAGCTCCTGGATTCATTGGTCTTTTGGAGGGTTTTCTGTATCTCTATCTACTTCAGTTCTGCTCTGATCTTAGTTATTTCTTGCCTTCTACTAGCTTTTGAATATGTTTGCTCTTGCTTCTCTAGTTCTTTTAATTGTGATGCTAGGGTGTCAATTTTAGATTTTTCCTGCTTTCTCTTGTGGGCATTTAGTTCTATTAATTTCCCTCTACACACTGCTTTAAATGTGTCCCAGAAATTCTGGTATGTTGTATCTTTGTTCTTTTTGGTTTCAAAGAACATCTTTATTTCTGCCTTCATTTCTTTATGTACCCAGTAGTCATCCAGGAGCAGTTTGTTCGGTTTCCATGTAGTTGCACAATTTTGATTGAGTTTCTTAGCACTGAGGTCTAGTTTGATTCCACTGTGGGTCTGAGAGACAGTTTGTTATGATATCTGTTCTTGTATATTTGCTGAGGAGTGCTTTACTTCCATCTATGTTGTCAATTTTGAAAGAAATGCAATGCGGTGCTGGGAAGAATGTATATTCTGTTGACTTGGGGTGAAGAGTTATGTAAATGTCTATTAGGTCTGCTTGGTGCCTAATTGAGTTCAATTCCTGGATATTCTTGCTAACTTTCTGTCTCATTGATCTGTCTAATGTTGACAGTGGGGTGTTAAAGTCTCCCATTATTATTGTATGGGGGTCTAAGTCTCTTTGTAATTCTCTAAGGGCTTGCTTTATGGATCTGGATGCTCCTGTATTGGGTGCATATATATTTAGGATAGTTAGCTCTTCCTGTTGAATTGATCCCTTTACCATTATGTAATGGCCTTCTATGTCTCTTTTGATCTTTGATAGCTTAAAGTCTGTTTTATCGGATAGTAGAATTGCCACCCCTGCTTTTTTTGTTGTTGTTGTTGTTCTCCATTTGCTTGGTAGATCTTCCTCCATCCCTTTATTTTGAGCCTATGTATGTCTCTGCATGTGTGATAGGTCTCCTGACTACAGCAGCTTATGGGTCTTGACTCTTTATCCAGTTTGCCAGTCTGTGTCTTTTAATTGGACCATTTAGTCCATTTACATTTAAGGTTAATATTGTTATGTGTGAACTTGATCCTGT
>NW_022324720.1:0-3763 GCF_002776525.5 Piliocolobus tephrosceles | reverse complement strand
AAGTCATAAGTCATTCGATGTGATCATGTCATTAGAGAAGCGCAAATCAAAATCACAGTGAGACACCATCTCACATCAGTCAGAATGGTTATTATTAAAAAGCCAAAAAAGAACAGGTGCCGGTGAGGTTGCAAAGAGAAAGAACACTTATGCAGTGTTGGTGGGAGTGTAAATTAGTTCAGCCATTGTGGAAAACACTAGCAATTCCTCAAAGACTTAAAAGCAGAACTCCCATTTGACCCAGTAATGAGATTCTATATACCCAAAGGATTATACATTGTTCTGTTATGCAGACACATGCACATGTATGTTCATTGCAGCACTATACACAATAGCAAAGACATAGAATCAACCTAAATGCCCATCAACAGTAGACTGGATAAAGAAAATGGGGTACATATACACCATGGAATACTATGCAGCCATAAAAAATAATGAGATCACATCCTTTGCAGGAACATGGATGGAGCTGGAAGCCATTATCCATAGCAAACTATGCAGGAGCAGAAAACCAAACACCACATGGTCTCACTTAGTGGGAGCTAAATGATGAGAACACATGGGCACCTAGAAGAGAACAATAGACACTACACCTAAGGGTGGAGGTTGGAAGGAGGGAGAGGATCAGGAAAAATAATAAATAGGTACTAGGCTTAGTACCTGGGTGACAAAATAATGTGTACAACAAACCCCCGTAACACATAACAAAATAATCGATATGACAAACCTGTGCACGTACCCCTAAAGTTGAAATAGAAGTTAAAAAAAAAAAACACAAAAAACACGATCCGGAGTTCTTTCAAGGGCAACAATCCAGTTTAATTGGTCAAGTTCTAATGGTAAGCACCACATCGTTTTCTGCTTGTTTCTTGATCTGGCCACCTGCTCGGCTTGTGATGGAGGGTGTGCATTCTCCAGGTAGTGTAAGAGTACCCATCCTTTATGAAGCATGTCTATGGTTGGGCCATCTAACTGTGTTTATTTTATTGGATCCATACAGTCCAGTAAGGCAGGTCCTACCTCTAAGGATCAAGAACAAGATGTCAGAGGAAGAGGTAGGAAAATACACCATAGTGGAGATCTGTGCCAAGAAGAGTCATGAGAAGAGGTTTCTGCACCAGCCTAGGAAAGTTGAGATGAGTGCCCTTAGGTGATCCTGTGCAAGGCAGGCACCGCCTTGGGATGTCAATCATGGGAAGCCGCCCTAGCCACAGAAACATTTTGTCAGATTTCCAACAGGGCTATGGCAACCGAGGGCATAGTCTGTAGGCAATGGACATGGCATTCGACTCGGTATTGTTTCATTTATGATACAAGGGCACGTTTTCCAGTAAGTTCTGTTTTGAGAGAGTAAGTGAGAAAGGACAGATCTCCCAGTTGACTGGCTTCGGAGCAGATGGGACACAGCAGCTTCTGAAAGCCTCCTTGTTCTCCTGCAAATAAATTGCTCAGATGCATATATTTAGGGAAACAATTCATCAATGAAAATGACAAAACCATCTGGCTCTAGAGACTAAAAAAATTTTAGACATTGTAAACATTTACGTTCTGATGAAGAGTATGTGTCTAGGTTTTATTTCAAGGAGTTGATGAGTTTGGTTTGTGGTTTGCTTTTAGGGAATTTTTAACCTGGCCCTGCTAATCGAGGAAGGTACTATAATCCCACACCATATCTTGGATTTCTTGGAAATTGACTCAACTCTCCATTCTAATAACATCTCCATTCTCCAGGAACTGTACGAAAGGTGAGCTCAGAGCCTCTAGAACTGTGGAATCTGAGGAACCCAAGTAGATGATGTTTGCTTCTTGGTTAAAGTTAGCTTTACCCTTATTTTGTAATGTAAATTGTATTTAAAAAACAAACAAACAAAAACAAAATGCAGGGCAATGTGGCCCATACTTGTAATCCCAGCACTGTGGGAGGTTGAGGCGGGTAGATCACTTGAGGTCAAGAGTTCAAGACCAGCCTGACCAACATGATGGAACCTCATCTCTACTAAAGGAACAAAAAAAAAGAGAGAGAGAGAAAAGAAAGGAAAAGCCCAGGGTTTGCTTCTACTAGAAAACATTCAGCCAGATCCGAGTGTATTTCTCTTTTCTAATATCTGAAGTTTAAGATATAGAAGGCACTTGATCTGAAGTTTAAGGGCTGACCAAAAATTTCCACGAGAATATAAAGAATAACAATCTGATTAGCCCATGCTTGTCTCTTGTTTGTTTTGAGACAGGGCCTCACTCTGTCACTCAGGCTGGAGTGCAATTGTGCAATCTCAGCTCACTGCAACCTCCACTTCTTGGGTTCAAGTGATTCTCATGCCTCAGCCTCCTGAGTAGCTGGGATTACAGGCGTGCACCATCACACCAGGCTAATTTTTGTGTTTTTAATAGAGACAGGGTTTCGCCATATTGGCCAGGCTGATCTCGAACTCCGGGCCTCAAGTGATTCACCTGCCTCGGCCACCCAAAGTGCTGGGATTACAGGTGTGAGCCACCAGGCCTGGCCTAATTATCTGATGCTTTTCTGAAAGATAAGGAGGCATTCCTACATCTGCACTTTAAAGAGAAATACTGTTCAAGCAGGTCCTGTGCTTCAGCGTCTTGCTTGACTTTTATTTTATTTATTTTTAAATTTTTGCTGTCACCACAGCAGAAGAGGCTTGACTCTTAATTAAGGACAAAACTGACCTTTTTCTAAACTTCTTACTGGGATTCTAGAATATTAGATCAGGCCAAACCACTTATTTGGCCACTGGCTTTCTTTCTTTGTCTCTCATCTTTGTCAGTTGAGTGTGCTCATTTGTCCAAAAGAAGAATATAGGTTTTTGGATCTGAAAATACCAGTCCTGGGTCATGCCACCAAAGTTGGCTGACACGTCAAGATGCCCTGGGCTTTATCTGCAGGTGCTGGAGCCACAGTAATGAGGAGTCCTTCAGCCCCTGCTCCTTGGCCTGGCTTTACCTGCACTTGTGGTTTCTCTGGGGTGCTGTCCTGCACTCAGTCCTGGTAGGTTTCATCTCCCACCGGCCCCACCCTTGTGGCCCCTGGCCTTTGTCAGTCACTAATGCGTGCTTCTGATGTTTGCAGATCTACTTTCAGGGAAACTTTCTGCTGTCCATATTGATCGCCTGGACTGTGCAGTATTTCCAGTCTGTCTCAGGTAAAGATTTATAAAAAGCAAAAGCAATATATAAAAAAAGCAGGAATTTTTTTTTGTTTTTTTTTTTGGTCTACCAGAAAAATTGTGTTCTCCCTCCTGGTGCCGTTCATCATGCTATCTCCTATCCTTAGGGTCATCTTCACAGGGTGGGAATCCTTCTAGAGGTATATGAAATTCCTGGCTGTTGGGAGGCCACAAAATTACTATTGTATTTTTCAAAATAAGGCGTTTATTTTTTATTTTATTTATTTTGAGATGGAGTCTCATTCTGTCACCCAGGCTGGAGTGCAGTGGTGTGATCTCAGCTCACTGCAACCTCTGCCCTCTGGGTTCAAGCAATTCTCCTGCCTCACCCTCCCGAGTAGCTGGGATTACAGGCATGCACCACCACTTCCGGCTAATTTTTGTATTTTTAGTAGAGACAGGATTTCACCATGTTGACCAGGCTGGTCCCGAATTCCTGACCTCAGGTGATCTGGCTGCCTTGGCCTCCCAAAGTGCTGGGATTACAGGCATGGGCTACCACATCAACCCTCAAAATAAGGATTTTCTTTAAAAAGCTTAAGAAATTGACCTAATACAACTTCTTCCATTGAAAATACATC
>NW_022324719.1:0-3763 GCF_002776525.5 Piliocolobus tephrosceles | reverse complement strand
GATGTATTTTCAATGGAAGAAGTTGTATTAGGTCAATTTCTTAAGCTTTTTAAAGAAAATCCTTATTTTGAGGGTTGATGTGGTAGCCCATGCCTGTAATCCCAGCACTTTGGGAGGCCAAGGCAGCCAGATCACCTGAGGTCAGGAATTCGGGACCAGCCTGGTCAACATGGTGAAATCCTGTCTCTACTAAAAATACAAAAATTAGCCGGAAGTGGTGGTGCATGCCTGTAATCCCAGCTACTCGGGAGGGTGAGGCAGGAGAATTGCTTGAACCCAGAGGGCAGAGGTTGCAGTGAGCTGAGATCACACCACTGCACTCCAGCCTGGGTGACAGAATGAGACTCCATCTCAAAATAAATAAAATAAAAAATAAACGCCTTATTTTGAAAAATACAATAGTAATTTTGTGGCCTCCCAACAGCCAGGAATTTCATATACCTCTAGAAGGATTCCCACCCTGTGAAGATGACCCTAAGGATAGGAGATAGCATGATGAACGGCACCAGGAGGGAGAACACAATTTTTCTGGTAGACCAAAAAAAAAAACAAAAAAAAATTCCTGCTTTTTTTATATATTGCTTTTGCTTTTTATAAATCTTTACCTGAGACAGACTGGAAATACTGCACAGTCCAGGCGATCAATATGGACAGCAGAAAGTTTCCCTGAAAGTAGATCTGCAAACATCAGAAGCACGCATTAGTGACTGACAAAGGCCAGGGGCCACAAGGGTGGGGCCGGTGGGAGATGAAACCTACCAGGACTGAGTGCAGGACAGCACCCCAGAGAAACCACAAGTGCAGGTAAAGCCAGGCCAAGGAGCAGGGGCTGAAGGACTCCTCATTACTGTGGCTCCAGCACCTGCAGATAAAGCCCAGGGCATCTTGACGTGTCAGCCAACTTTGGTGGCATGACCCAGGACTGGTATTTTCAGATCCAAAAACCTATATTCTTCTTTTGGACAAATGAGCACACTCAACTGACAAAGATGAGAGACAAAGAAAGAAAGCCAGTGGCCAAATAAGTGGTTTGGCCTGATCTAATATTCTAGAATCCCAGTAAGAAGTTTAGAAAAAGGTCAGTTTTGTCCTTAATTAAGAGTCAAGCCTCTTCTGCTGTGGTGACAGCAAAAATTTAAAAATAAATAAAATAAAAGTCAAGCAAGACGCTGAAGCACAGGACCTGCTTGAACAGTATTTCTCTTTAAAGTGCAGATGTAGGAATGCCTCCTTATCTTTCAGAAAAGCATCAGATAATTAGGCCAGGCCTGGTGGCTCACACCTGTAATCCCAGCACTTTGGGTGGCCGAGGCAGGTGAATCACTTGAGGCCCGGAGTTCGAGATCAGCCTGGCCAATATGGCGAAACCCTGTCTCTATTAAAAACACAAAAATTAGCCTGGTGTGATGGTGCACGCCTGTAATCCCAGCTACTCAGGAGGCTGAGGCATGAGAATCACTTGAACCCAAGAAGTGGAGGTTGCAGTGAGCTGAGATTGCACAATTGCACTCCAGCCTGAGTGACAGAGTGAGGCCCTGTCTCAAAACAAACAAGAGACAAGCATGGGCTAATCAGATTGTTATTCTTTATATTCTCGTGGAAATTTTTGGTCAGCCCTTAAACTTCAGATCAAGTGCCTTCTATATCTTAAACTTCAGATATTAGAAAAGAGAAATACACTCGGATCTGGCTGAATGTTTTCTAGTAGAAGCAAACCCTGGGCTTTTCCTTTCTTTTCTCTCTCTCTCTTTTTTTTTGTTCCTTTAGTAGAGATGAGGTTCCATCATGTTGGTCAGGCTGGTCTTGAACTCTTGACCTCAAGTGATCTACCCGCCTCAACCTCCCACAGTGCTGGGATTACAAGTATGGGCCACATTGCCCTGCATTTTGTTTTTGTTTGTTTGTTTTTTAAATACAATTTACATTACAAAATAAGGGTAAAGCTAACTTTAACCAAGAAGCAAACATCATCTACTTGGGTTCCTCAGATTCCACAGTTCTAGAGGCTCTGAGCTCACCTTTCGTACAGTTCCTGGAGAATGGAGATGTTATTAGAATGGAGAGTTGAGTCAATTTCCAAGAAATCCAAGATATGGTGTGGGATTATAGTACCTTCCTCGATTAGCAGGGCCAGGTTAAAAATTCCCTAAAAGCAAACCACAAACCAAACTCATCAACTCCTTGAAATAAAACCTAGACACATACTCTTCATCAGAACGTAAATGTTTACAATGTCTAAAATTTTTTTAGTCTCTAGAGCCAGATGGTTTTGTCATTTTCATTGATGAATTGTTTCCCTAAATATATGCATCTGAGCAATTTATTTGCAGGAGAACAAGGAGGCTTTCAGAAGCTGCTGTGTCCCATCTGCTCCGAAGCCAGTCAACTGGGAGATCTGTCCTTTCTCACTTACTCTCTCAAAACAGAACTTACTGGAAAACGTGCCCTTGTATCATAAATGAAACAATACCGAGTCGAATGCCATGTCCATTGCCTACAGACTATGCCCTCGGTTGCCATAGCCCTGTTGGAAATCTGACAAAATGTTTCTGTGGCTAGGGCGGCTTCCCATGATTGACATCCCAAGGCGGTGCCTGCCTTGCACAGGATCACCTAAGGGCACTCATCTCAACTTTCCTAGGCTGGTGCAGAAACCTCTTCTCATGACTCTTCTTGGCACAGATCTCCACTATGGTGTATTTTCCTACCTCTTCCTCTGACATCTTGTTCTTGATCCTTAGAGGTAGGACCTGCCTTACTGGACTGTATGGATCCAATAAAATAAACACAGTTAGATGGCCCAACCATAGACATGCTTCATAAAGGATGGGTACTCTTACACTACCTGGAGAATGCACACCCTCCATCACAAGCCGAGCAGGTGGCCAGATCAAGAAACAAGCAGAAAACGATGTGGTGCTTACCATTAGAACTTGACCAATTAAACTGGATTGTTGCCCTTGAAAGAACTCCGGATCGTGTTTTTTGTGTTTTTTTTTTTTAACTTCTATTTCAACTTTAGGGGTACGTGCACAGGTTTGTCATATCGATTATTTTGTTATGTGTTACGGGGGTTTGTTGTACACATTATTTTGTCACCCAGGTACTAAGCCTAGTACCTATTTATTATTTTTCCTGATCCTCTCCCTCCTTCCAACCTCCACCCTTAGGTGTAGTGTCTATTGTTCTCTTCTAGGTGCCCATGTGTTCTCATCATTTAGCTCCCACTAAGTGAGACCATGTGGTGTTTGGTTTTCTGCTCCTGCATAGTTTGCTATGGATAATGGCTTCCAGCTCCATCCATGTTCCTGCAAAGGATGTGATCTCATTATTTTTTATGGCTGCATAGTATTCCATGGTGTATATGTACCCCATTTTCTTTATCCAGTCTACTGTTGATGGGCATTTAGGTTGATTCTATGTCTTTGCTATTGTGTATAGTGCTGCAATGAACATACATGTGCATGTGTCTGCATAACAGAACAATGTATAATCCTTTGGGTATATAGAATCTCATTACTGGGTCAAATGGGAGTTCTGCTTTTAAGTCTTTGAGGAATTGCTAGTGTTTTCCACAATGGCTGAACTAATTTACACTCCCACCAACACTGCATAAGTGTTCTTTCTCTTTGCAACCTCACCGGCACCTGTTCTTTTTTGGCTTTTTAATAATAACCATTCTGACTGATGTGAGATGGTGTCTCACTGTGATTTTGATTTGCGCTTCTCTAATGACATGATCACATCGAATGACTTATGACTT
>NW_022324718.1:0-2492 GCF_002776525.5 Piliocolobus tephrosceles | reverse complement strand
GCTGCATTTTCGCGCGCGCGGGAAGAGTTGGGGGTGGGGGATGAAGAACCCGGAAGTGCACCATCTTGCCTCAGTTCGTCCAAACAGTCCAACCTTTTATTGATAATAGTGATAAAGGGGCGCCGTGGTCTGTCTGGCTACTTCCTGCTGTTAAGGGGCGTCGTTAAGGTCAGGGCCCATGGTTGGTATTTGGACGTACGGATGAAGAATAAAATAAGGCACAGTATTAGTATAGGAATGAGGAATGGAAGCATTTGTTGGAATATGGGCAAAACCCAGAAGGATAGTCCTGGCAAGGTTGGGGAGTATGAGATAGTTAAGAAAATTTAGTAAGTTTGAGGCGAGTGAGGGAAAGCCAAACTGATTTCCACTGATTGCTTTCGGTAGGGGCCCTTTTTAGTTGGGAATGAGGAATGAGTGCGCAAAGTACTTGTTGGCCAGGCAGCAATTAAGGATTGGAGTTTTTGGTGGAGTGGATGCCTTTCCACTTACTCCTACTACAGAGATATTGGATGGAAGGCTAGGTCCAGAGAAGGACGGCAAAACAGAATAGGTAGCCTCGCTGTTGATTAAAAAATTGTCTTACCCGCTACCAGGAGAGTTACCCACGGCTCGGCGAGGGTGATGGGGGTCCCCGAGTCTCGGCAGCTTCAGTTGTCATCGTCCAGATGTAGGAGCTGGAAGGAGCTCCCAGGATCCTGGGAAAGGGGGTCACGTGGAGGCGCGGCACCTGTTCTCAGGGTGGGGCAATCAGACTTCCAGTTTCCTCCCTGCTGGCAAGCAGGGCAGGGGGTTGCTGGTGGACGAGGGTTAGGACATTCACTGGCCTAATGTCCTGATGCCTTGCACTTATAGCAAGGCCGCGTTGGGACTCGGGGACCTTGCGGACACCTGTTGGCATAGTGTCCTGCCTTGCCGCACTTATAGCAGGCAGGCTCCTTTTGTAGCTTTGGAGTCTGAGGGGTGTGTGCTCTCTGGTCTGGGGTTATGACTGGGCTGTAAAGCCGCTGCTAGGAGCTGTAACTTCTGTTCAAGGCGAGCCTGCCGTCTCCTCTCTGGAGCTATAGACCGTAAAGGCTAATTTAACCAGGTCTTGTATTGGTGTCTGAGGACCATCCTCTACCTTTTGAAGTTTTTTTTATGAATGTCAGGAGCTGATTGAGAAATGAAATAAGACGCCAAAATGGTGGCCCCTGTGGGGGAGGCCGGATCTAACCAGGTATACTGGGTTAGAACCTCAGTCAGTTTAGGGTAGAGGTTAGGATAACCTGGAGGTCATGCCAAGTGAAGTCATAGGCCTGACAAAGGTGTCTAAATTCCTTTATGTATATGGTAGGATTAGCTGAGAAATCACCTAAACGCTTCTCAATTTTGGAAAGATCGGCCAATGAAAAAGGGACATGTACTCTGACTACCCCCTCCGCCCCAGCCACCTCTCGCAAAGGTGCTAACACTGTAGGAGGGTGTGGGCAGAGATAGGGGACTCAAGACAGCCAGTTGGGGGCCCCGAAGGAGGCACGGGACCCAATGGATTACTAGTAGATAAGGAGGAGGAAGGAGGAGTCTGGATGGGGGGAGGAGGAGGAGGAGTCTGGGCAGGAAGGGAGGGGGTGGAGAGAAGGAGTATAGGGACGAGAGCCCAAGGCCCAAAAGCCTTGTATGTAAATTAATTTCGGACCACTTGCCTAGCCGCTGGCAGAAATTGCTGAGGTCGATCACGCCACAGTGGAAAGGAAAATTAACCGCTTCCTCCTAAGTTCTTGTTCAAGCTGTAAGGTTTTTAAATTGGCTAGGAGGCACCCTAACGGGGTGCTCTTTGGAAATTTGGATTGCGGGTTTCCCATTTGTTTCCTCTTTACCGACACACAATGGACACAATGGAAATGGAAGTGGATCTCTGCCTGGCTTCAAAGCGTCCTTTGGAACCAGCAGAGACAGACTGGAGGCTCTTGAAGCCAAGGTGGAGATTACCTTCAGGCGGACATCTCCGTCCTGAACGGGTCTCCGAGCCACTTGGTGGCTCCAAATGGACCTCGGACCTGCGCAGGATTTTGGCCGAGGGACACAATGGACACAATGGAAATGGAAGTGGATCTCTGCCTGGCTTCAAAGCGTCCTTTGGAACCAGCAGAGACAGACTGGAGGCTCTTGAAGCCAAAGTGGAGAGTACCTTCAGGCGGACGTCTCCGTCCTGCAAGGCTCTCCCAAGCCACTTGGTGGCTCAAAATGGACCTCGGACCTGCACAGGGTTTTGGCCGAGGGTGGTAAAGAGGAGACAAGGGCACTTACCCCAGAGAGGCCGTGAGAGTGAGCGAAGCGGGTCTCAGGTCCTGGTCCATCCGCGGCGTGGAACGAGGAGGAGGAGGCTCCCCGGACCCTGGGGGCCCTGAGGAGGGGTCTCCTCCCGGGTTCGGCACCATCTGTCTTGTTTTTCTAAGACCAGCTGAGCGGGCGCAAAAGAACCAGCGGATAGGCAAGTGTAACAGCAAAAC
>NW_022324717.1:0-2492 GCF_002776525.5 Piliocolobus tephrosceles | reverse complement strand
GTTTTGCTGTTACACTTGCCTATCCGCTGGTTCTTTTGCGCCCGCTCAGCTGGTCTTAGAAAAACAAGACAGATGGTGCCGAACCCGGGAGGAGACCCCTCCTCAGGGCCCCCAGGGTCCGGGGAGCCTCCTCCTCCTCGTTCCACGCCGCGGATGGACCAGGACCTGAGACCCGCTTCGCTCACTCTCACGGCCTCTCTGGGGTAAGTGCCCTTGTCTCCTCTTTACCACCCTCGGCCAAAACCCTGTGCAGGTCCGAGGTCCATTTTGAGCCACCAAGTGGCTTGGGAGAGCCTTGCAGGACGGAGACGTCCGCCTGAAGGTACTCTCCACTTTGGCTTCAAGAGCCTCCAGTCTGTCTCTGCTGGTTCCAAAGGACGCTTTGAAGCCAGGCAGAGATCCACTTCCATTTCCATTGTGTCCATTGTGTCCCTCGGCCAAAATCCTGCGCAGGTCCGAGGTCCATTTGGAGCCACCAAGTGGCTCGGAGACCCGTTCAGGACGGAGATGTCCGCCTGAAGGTAATCTCCACCTTGGCTTCAAGAGCCTCCAGTCTGTCTCTGCTGGTTCCAAAGGACGCTTTGAAGCCAGGCAGAGATCCACTTCCATTTCCATTGTGTCCATTGTGTGTCGGTAAAGAGGAAACAAATGGGAAACCCGCAATCCAAATTTCCAAAGAGCACCCCGTTAGGGTGCCTCCTAGCCAATTTAAAAACCTTACAGCTTGAACAAGAACTTAGGAGGAAGCGGTTAATTTTCCTTTCCACTGTGGCGTGATCGACCTCAGCAATTTCTGCCAGCGGCTAGGCAAGTGGTCCGAAATTAATTTACATACAAGGCTTTTGGGCCTTGGGCTCTCGTCCCTATACTCCTTCTCTCCACCCCCTCCCTTCCTGCCCAGACTCCTCCTCCTCCTCCCCCCATCCAGACTCCTCCTTCCTCCTCCTTATCTACTAGTAATCCATTGGGTCCCGTGCCTCCTTCGGGGCCCCCAACTGGCTGTCTTGAGTCCCCTATCTCTGCCCACACCCTCCTACAGTGTTAGCACCTTTGCGAGAGGTGGCTGGGGCGGAGGGGGTAGTCAGAGTACATGTCCCTTTTTCATTGGCCGATCTTTCCAAAATTGAGAAGCGTTTAGGTGATTTCTCAGCTAATCCTACCATATACATAAAGGAATTTAGACACCTTTGTCAGGCCTATGACTTCACTTGGCATGACCTCCAGGTTATCCTAACCTCTACCCTAAACTGACTGAGGTTCTAACCCAGTATACCTGGTTAGATCCGGCCTCCCCCACAGGGGCCACCATTTTGGCGTCTTATTTCATTTCTCAATCAGCTCCTGACATTCATAAAAAAAACTTCAAAAGGTAGAGGATGGTCCTCAGACACCAATACAAGACCTGGTTAAATTAGCCTTTACGGTCTATAGCTCCAGAGAGGAGACGGCAGGCTCGCCTTGAACAGAAGTTACAGCTCCTAGCAGCGGCTTTACAGCCCAGTCATAACCCCAGACCAGAGAGCACACACCCCTCAGACTCCAAAGCTACAAAAGGAGCCTGCCTGCTATAAGTGCGGCAAGGCAGGACACTATGCCAACAGGTGTCCGCAAGGTCCCCGAGTCCCAACGCGGCCTTGCTATAAGTGCAAGGCATCAGGACATTAGGCCAGTGAATGTCCTAACCCTCGTCCACCAGCAACCCCCTGCCCTGCTTGCCAGCAGGGAGGAAACTGGAAGTCTGATTGCCCCACCCTGAGAACAGGTGCCGCGCCTCCACGTGACCCCCTTTCCCAGGATCCTGGGAGCTCCTTCCAGCTCCTACATCTGGACGATGACAACTGAAGCTGCCGAGACTCGGGGACCCCCATCACCCTCGCCGAGCCGTGGGTAACTCTCCTGGTAGCGGGTAAGACAATTTTTTAATCAACAGCGAGGCTACCTATTCTGTTTTGCCGTCCTTCTCTGGACCTAGCCTTCCATCCAATATCTCTGTAGTAGGAGTAAGTGGAAAGGCATCCACTCCACCAAAAACTCCAATCCTTAATTGCTGCCTGGCCAACAAGTACTTTGCGCACTCATTCCTCATTCCCAACTAAAAAGGGCCCCTACCGAAAGCAATCAGTGGAAATCAGTTTGGCTTTCCCTCACTCGCCTCAAACTTACTAAATTTTCTTAACTATCTCATACTCCCCAACCTTGCCAGGACTATCCTTCTGGGTTTTGCCCATATTCCAACAAATGCTTCCATTCCTCATTCCTATACTAATACTGTGCCTTATTTTATTCTTCATCCGTACGTCCAAATACCAACCATGGGCCCTGACCTTAACGACGCCCCTTAACAGCAGGAAGTAGCCAGACAGACCACGGCGCCCCTTTATCACTATTATCAATAAAAGGTTGGACTGTTTGGACGAACTGAGGCAAGATGGTGCACTTCCGGGTTCTTCATCCCCCACCCCCAACTCTTCCCGCGCGCGCGAAAATGCAGC
>NW_022324716.1:1464-3027 GCF_002776525.5 Piliocolobus tephrosceles | reverse complement strand
AAAAAAAAAAAAAAAAAAGACACACACGACACGGGGTCTTTACCACCAGGTGAGAAAGACAGACACTCACCAAAGATTCACACTTACAGAAGTACAATAACAAAGTCAGGTCTGCACTAGGAAGGAGAGGAGCATCCTCCCACAAGAATATTCAATAGAGAAATTGACCCAGGAGATGGAGTCAGAGAAGGCTTCCTGGAGGAGGTGATGTTAGGCTGAATGCCAAAGGAAGGGTGGGAGGTGAATGGAAAGTCTTTCAGGGAGAGGCAATTGCTTGGGCAAAGGCCCTGGGATAACAGGAAATAAAAGACGACGGGGAGATTGAAGGGCAGAGAGCAAATGCTGGAGAGGGTTAGAGCTCTGTGGTAGACAGAGGCCAGGTCTCGCAGGGCCTCGAGGGCCTTCTGAAGGATTTTGGTCATTACTTGAAGAACAATAATAATCCATTGAAGAGATATAAGCAGAGGTAGGGGCTTAACGTAATTGGACCTATGTTTCCAAAAGACCACCCCGGCCACAGTATAGATTATTATGGTTACGATTATTACCAGCTGAAACCCATTTTGGGAGCCAAGACAAGTGCCCAAATAACACAGAGCCCCCAATGTGAGGCTCCGTGCCCCGAACAGCCTTCCCTCATTGAACAGAAGTTCAGTAGCCCAGCGTTGCAGAGCATGGGCCATACGTAGACTGCCTGGCTTGAATCCAGTTTTATTCCTTTCTAGCAACGTGACTTGGGGCAAGTTACTTCACCTCTCCACGCCCCCATTACTCCAAATATGTAAAATGGAGATGGTGCTAATAATAGCCACTACATCATAAGGATATTGCACAGATTAGGCAAATTAATATTTCTTCAGCACTATGCAAGCGATGACTAAATAAAGCATCAGTCACGATGCAGGTAGCCAGCACGTTACAGAGGGTGAGGCCCTGAAGCATTATGACCAATTCTAATGGCAATGTACAACATTAGGATTTTTCAGTGGCTATGAGAATGGATGCTGCCACAGAATGCCAGGGTTTTGTCCTGGTTCAAAGAAACTTTGGAAATTTTAATAAGTTCTTTATTGTATGCTTTACTGAACCTCCATCCCCTGACACATTTCAGGGATGGCCCAGAGTGACAGATTCGTGTGTGCTGAGACCTGCTGTTCAGGACGTTGCTCGCTTACAGGGCTGCCCAACCCTCCTCCACCTCATGGCCTTGGGCGAGTCATTTTACTTCCCTTTAGAGTTAAAGATGTGGTTTCTGGCCGGGCATAGTGGCTTATGCCTATAGTCCCAGCACTTTGGGAGGCCGAGGCGGGCGGATCACGAGGTCAGGAGATCGAGACCATCGTGGCTAACATAGTGAAACCCCGTCTCTACTAAAAATACAAAAAATTAGCCAGGCATGGTGGTGGGTGCCTGTAGTCCCAGCTACTCGGGAGGCTGAGGCAGGAGAATGGCGTGGACCCAGGAGGCGGAGTTTGCAGTGAGCCGAGATCACGCCACTGTACTCCAGCCTGGGCGACAGAGCAAGACTCCATCTCAAAAAAAAAAAAAAAAAAAAAAAAAAAA
>NW_022324716.1:0-1364 GCF_002776525.5 Piliocolobus tephrosceles | reverse complement strand
AAAAAAAAAAAAAAAAAAAAAAAAAAAAAAAAAAAAAAAGGTGTAGTTTCTAAGAGAGGTTTCAAACTGTGCTCTGCCAATGTCCCTGCCTGGAAGGGAATTGGTCCTGGGGTGAGGGGCAGAGTGAGGGGACAGGAGTCCAGCAGCCCTACCCACCCCACAACACACATTTCACCCAGAACAGTGGAGCTCTCAGCAGCTTTGCACATTAAACTGGCACATAAGACTTTACATGAACACAAGCTTCTGATGCCAAAAACTATTTGAAAAGCAGCTCGTCTCAGTTCCCCTACAGCCTACAACCTTTGGTCTGCATGTCAACACCAGACATATTCACGATTTACGGGCGGATTATAACTGGCTTTGCCAGCTCTCTCATTCTCAGAGCGGGGTAAAAGGGAAGAATGTGGGTTCCCTGCATTCAGAGCTGACGCCCACATTCCTAGCTCAGCCTTCAGAGGCTCTGTAAGATGAGGTTGAGGCCGGGCACGATGGCTCATGACTATAATCCCAGCACTTTTGGAGGCCAAGGCCAGAGGATCACTTAAGGCCAGAAGTTGGAGACCAGCCTGGCCAACATAGTGAAACCACGTCTTTACTAAAAATACAAAAAATAGCCGGGCATTGTGGTGTGTGCCTGTAATCCCAGCCACTTGGGAGGCTGAGGCAGGAGAATAGCTTGAACCCGGGAAGCAGAGATTGCAGTGAGCCAAGATCGTGGCACTGCACTCCAGCCTGGGCAGCAGAGCAAGACTCCATCCCAAAAAAAAGAAAAAAAACAATGAGGTTGATAGGACCTGCCCCCACCCTGCCCCAGAGATGAGGAGGTCCCATGCTAGGTCAGGACAAGGCAGAGGCCTGGCTTCCCCGCAAGCCGTCCACCCACAGCCTGTGCGGTTCTCCAGAGACAAAGAGGGCAGGGTGGCCCCTAAACTTCAAAGGCCCCTCCCAGGAAGTTTCAGGGCTGAAACCCACTTTTATAGTGGTTCACTTTTATAGACCAACTGTGCTCCGAGAGAGACAGGCTGCCATTTCATTTGATCACTTGGTTACTGTATTTTCAGATTTTTTTCTTTCTCCATTTTCCATTTCTTGATCATTTCCTGCAGATAAAGGGAAGTCCCCAGGCTAAGTCAGATGAAGACTCTGGTCCTTTTTTAATAGGGTGTCCAAGACTACACACCTAAAGAATACACACACACCAACACCCCACACACATACACACACACATACACACACCCTCTTCTACTGCACATGTGTTCGTGCACACACAAACGTGTTCCCCACACACACCTACCACACACACACCCAGAAACACACACAGAAACAAACACACCTGCTCCCACACCAACCAAAGCCAAAAG
>NW_022324715.1:1663-3027 GCF_002776525.5 Piliocolobus tephrosceles | reverse complement strand
CTTTTGGCTTTGGTTGGTGTGGGAGCAGGTGTGTTTGTTTCTGTGTGTGTTTCTGGGTGTGTGTGTGGTAGGTGTGTGTGGGGAACACGTTTGTGTGTGCACGAACACATGTGCAGTAGAAGAGGGTGTGTGTATGTGTGTGTGTATGTGTGTGGGGTGTTGGTGTGTGTGTATTCTTTAGGTGTGTAGTCTTGGACACCCTATTAAAAAAGGACCAGAGTCTTCATCTGACTTAGCCTGGGGACTTCCCTTTATCTGCAGGAAATGATCAAGAAATGGAAAATGGAGAAAGAAAAAAATCTGAAAATACAGTAACCAAGTGATCAAATGAAATGGCAGCCTGTCTCTCTCGGAGCACAGTTGGTCTATAAAAGTGAACCACTATAAAAGTGGGTTTCAGCCCTGAAACTTCCTGGGAGGGGCCTTTGAAGTTTAGGGGCCACCCTGCCCTCTTTGTCTCTGGAGAACCGCACAGGCTGTGGGTGGACGGCTTGCGGGGAAGCCAGGCCTCTGCCTTGTCCTGACCTAGCATGGGACCTCCTCATCTCTGGGGCAGGGTGGGGGCAGGTCCTATCAACCTCATTGTTTTTTTTCTTTTTTTTGGGATGGAGTCTTGCTCTGCTGCCCAGGCTGGAGTGCAGTGCCACGATCTTGGCTCACTGCAATCTCTGCTTCCCGGGTTCAAGCTATTCTCCTGCCTCAGCCTCCCAAGTGGCTGGGATTACAGGCACACACCACAATGCCCGGCTATTTTTTGTATTTTTAGTAAAGACGTGGTTTCACTATGTTGGCCAGGCTGGTCTCCAACTTCTGGCCTTAAGTGATCCTCTGGCCTTGGCCTCCAAAAGTGCTGGGATTATAGTCATGAGCCATCGTGCCCGGCCTCAACCTCATCTTACAGAGCCTCTGAAGGCTGAGCTAGGAATGTGGGCGTCAGCTCTGAATGCAGGGAACCCACATTCTTCCCTTTTACCCCGCTCTGAGAATGAGAGAGCTGGCAAAGCCAGTTATAATCCGCCCGTAAATCGTGAATATGTCTGGTGTTGACATGCAGACCAAAGGTTGTAGGCTGTAGGGGAACTGAGACGAGCTGCTTTTCAAATAGTTTTTGGCATCAGAAGCTTGTGTTCATGTAAAGTCTTATGTGCCAGTTTAATGTGCAAAGCTGCTGAGAGCTCCACTGTTCTGGGTGAAATGTGTGTTGTGGGGTGGGTAGGGCTGCTGGACTCCTGTCCCCTCACTCTGCCCCTCACCCCAGGACCAATTCCCTTCCAGGCAGGGACATTGGCAGAGCACAGTTTGAAACCTCTCTTAGAAACTACACCTTTTTTTTTTTTTTTTTTTTTTTTTTTTTTTTTTTTTTT
>NW_022324715.1:0-1563 GCF_002776525.5 Piliocolobus tephrosceles | reverse complement strand
TTTTTTTTTTTTTTTTTTTTTTTTTTTTGAGATGGAGTCTTGCTCTGTCGCCCAGGCTGGAGTACAGTGGCGTGATCTCGGCTCACTGCAAACTCCGCCTCCTGGGTCCACGCCATTCTCCTGCCTCAGCCTCCCGAGTAGCTGGGACTACAGGCACCCACCACCATGCCTGGCTAATTTTTTGTATTTTTAGTAGAGACGGGGTTTCACTATGTTAGCCACGATGGTCTCGATCTCCTGACCTCGTGATCCGCCCGCCTCGGCCTCCCAAAGTGCTGGGACTATAGGCATAAGCCACTATGCCCGGCCAGAAACCACATCTTTAACTCTAAAGGGAAGTAAAATGACTCGCCCAAGGCCATGAGGTGGAGGAGGGTTGGGCAGCCCTGTAAGCGAGCAACGTCCTGAACAGCAGGTCTCAGCACACACGAATCTGTCACTCTGGGCCATCCCTGAAATGTGTCAGGGGATGGAGGTTCAGTAAAGCATACAATAAAGAACTTATTAAAATTTCCAAAGTTTCTTTGAACCAGGACAAAACCCTGGCATTCTGTGGCAGCATCCATTCTCATAGCCACTGAAAAATCCTAATGTTGTACATTGCCATTAGAATTGGTCATAATGCTTCAGGGCCTCACCCTCTGTAACGTGCTGGCTACCTGCATCGTGACTGATGCTTTATTTAGTCATCGCTTGCATAGTGCTGAAGAAATATTAATTTGCCTAATCTGTGCAATATCCTTATGATGTAGTGGCTATTATTAGCACCATCTCCATTTTACATATTTGGAGTAATGGGGGCGTGGAGAGGTGAAGTAACTTGCCCCAAGTCACGTTGCTAGAAAGGAATAAAACTGGATTCAAGCCAGGCAGTCTACGTATGGCCCATGCTCTGCAACGCTGGGCTACTGAACTTCTGTTCAATGAGGGAAGGCTGTTCGGGGCACGGAGCCTCACATTGGGGGCTCTGTGTTATTTGGGCACTTGTCTTGGCTCCCAAAATGGGTTTCAGCTGGTAATAATCGTAACCATAATAATCTATACTGTGGCCGGGGTGGTCTTTTGGAAACATAGGTCCAATTACGTTAAGCCCCTACCTCTGCTTATATCTCTTCAATGGATTATTATTGTTCTTCAAGTAATGACCAAAATCCTTCAGAAGGCCCTCGAGGCCCTGCGAGACCTGGCCTCTGTCTACCACAGAGCTCTAACCCTCTCCAGCATTTGCTCTCTGCCCTTCAATCTCCCCGTCGTCTTTTATTTCCTGTTATCCCAGGGCCTTTGCCCAAGCAATTGCCTCTCCCTGAAAGACTTTCCATTCACCTCCCACCCTTCCTTTGGCATTCAGCCTAACATCACCTCCTCCAGGAAGCCTTCTCTGACTCCATCTCCTGGGTCAATTTCTCTATTGAATATTCTTGTGGGAGGATGCTCCTCTCCTTCCTAGTGCAGACCTGACTTTGTTATTGTACTTCTGTAAGTGTGAATCTTTGGTGAGTGTCTGTCTTTCTCACCTGGTGGTAAAGACCCCGTGTCGTGTGTGTCTTTTTTTTTTTTTTTTTT
>NW_022324714.1:0-2746 GCF_002776525.5 Piliocolobus tephrosceles | reverse complement strand
TGAGAAAGACAGACACTCACCAAAGATTCACATTTACAGAAGTGCAATAACAAAGTCAGGTCTGCACTAGGAAGGAGAAGAGCATCCTCCCACAAGAATATTCAATAGAGAAACTGACCCAGAAGATGGAGTCAGGGAAGGCTTCCTGGAGGAGGTGATGTTAGGCTGAATGCCAAAGGAAGGGTGGGAGGTGAATGGAAAGTCTTTCAGGGAGAGGCAATTGCTTGGGCAAAGGCCCTGGAATAACAGGAAATAAAAGATGACAGGGAGATTGAAGGGCAGAGAGCAAATGTCGGAGAGGATTAGAGCTCCGTGGTAGACAGAGGCTAGGTCTTGCAGGGCCTCAAGGGCCTTCTGAAGGATTTTGGTCATTACTTGAAGAACAATAAGAATCCATTGAAGAGATATAAGCAGAGGTAAGGGCTTAACGTAATTGGACCTATGTTTCCAAAAGACCACCCTGGCCACAGTATAGATTATTATGGTTATGATTATTACCAGCTGAAACCCATTTTGGGAGCCAAGACAAGTGCCCAAATAACACAGAGCCCCCAGTGTGAGGCTCCGTGCCCCGAACAGCCTTCCTTCATTGAACAGAAGTTCAATAGCCCAGCATTGAAGAGCATGGGCCATACGTAGACTGGCTTGAATCCAGTTTTATTCCTTTCTAGCAATGTGACTTGGGGCAAGTTACTTCACCTCTCCATGCCCCATTACTCCAAATATGTAAAATGGAGACGGTGCTAATAATAGCCACTACATTATAAGGATGTTGCACAGATTAGGCGGATTAATATTTGTTCGGCACTATGCAAGCGATGACTAAATAAAGCATCAGTCACGACGCAGGTAGCCAGCACGTTACAGAGGGTGAGGCCCTGAAGCATTATGATCAATTCTAATGGCAATGTACAACATTAGGATTTTTCAGCGGCTATGAGAATGGATGCTGCCACAGAATGCCAGGGTTTTGTCCTGGTTCAAAGAAACTTTGGAAGTTTTAATAAGTTCTTTATTGTATGCTTTACTGAACCTCCATCCCCTGACACATTTCAGGGATGGCCCAGAGTGACAGATTCGTGTGTGCTGAGACCTGCTGTTCAGGACATTGCTCGCTTACAGGGCTGCCCAACCCTCCTCCACCCCATGGCCTTGGGTGAGTTATTTTACTTCCCTTTAGAGTTAAAGATGTGGTTTCTGGCCAGGCATGATGGCTCATGCCTGTAATCCCAGCACTTTGGGAGGCCGAGGCAGGCGGATCACGAGGTCAGGAGATCGAGACCATCCTGGCTAACACGGCGAAACCCCGTCTCTACTAAAAATACAAAAAATTAGCTGGGCGTGGTGGCGGGCACCTGTAGTTTCAGCTACTCTGGAGGCTGAGGTAGGAGAATGGCATGGACCCGGGAGGCGGAGTTTGCAGTGAGCCGAGATCCCGCCACTGCACTCCAGCCTGGGCGACAGAGCAAGACTCCATCTCAAAAAAAAAAAAAAAAGGTGTAGTTTCTAAGAGAGGTTTCAAACTGTGCTCTGCCAATGTCCCTGCCTGGAAGGGAATTGGTCCTGGGGTGAGGGGCAGAGTGAGGGGACAGGAGTCCAGCAGCCCTACCCACCCCACAACACACATTTCACCCAGAACAGTGGAGCTCTCCCCAGCTTTGCACATTAAACTGTCACATAAGACTTTACATGAACACAAGCTTCTGATGCCAAAACATATTTGAAAAGCAGCTCGTCTCAGTTCCCCTACAGCCTACAACCTTTGGTCTGCATGTCAACACCAGACATATTCACGATTTACAGGAGGATTGTAACTGGCTTTGCCAGCTCTCTCATTCTCAGAGAGGGGTAAAAGGGAAGAATGTGAGTTCCCTGCGTTCAGAGCTGATGCCCACATTCCTAGCTTAGCCTTCAGAGGCTCTGTCAGATGAGGTTGAGGCCAGGCACGATGACTCATGACCATAACCCCAGCACTTTTCGAGGCCAAGGCCAGAGGATCACTTAAGGCCAGAAGTTGGAGACCAGCCTGGCCAACATAGTGAAACCGCGTCTTTACTAAAAATACAAAAAATAGCCAGGCATTGTGGCGTGTGCCTGTAATCTCAGCCACTTGGGAGGCTGAGGCAGGAGAATAGCTTGAACCCGGGAAGCAGAGATTGCAGTGAGCCAAGATCATGGCACTGCACTCCAGCCTGGGCAGCAGACCAAAAAAGAAAAAAACATCTCCCAAAAAAGAAAAAAACAATGAGGTTGATAGGACCTGCCCCCACCCTGCCCCAGTGATGAGGAGGTCCCATGCTAGGTCAGGACAAGGCAGGGGCCTGGCTTCCCCGCCAGCCCTCCACCCACAGCCTGTGCGGTTCTCCAGATACAAGAGGGCAGGGTGGCCGCTAAACTTCAAAGGCCCCTCCCAGGAAGTTTCAGGGCTGAAACCCACTTTTATGGTGGCTCACTTTTATAGACCAACTGTGCTCCAAGAGAGACAGGCTGCCATTTCATTTTATCACTTGGTTGCTGTATTTTCAGATGTTTTTCTTTCTCCATTTCCCACTTCTTGGTCATTTCCTGCAGATAAAGGGAAGTCCCCAGGCTAAGTCAGATGAAGACTCTTGTCCTTTTTTTAATAGGGTGTCCAAGACTACACACCCGAAGAATACACATACACCAACACCCCACACACATACACACACCCTCTTCTACTGCACATGTGTTCATGCACACACAAACATGTTCCCCACACACTCAC
>NW_022324713.1:0-2746 GCF_002776525.5 Piliocolobus tephrosceles | reverse complement strand
GTGAGTGTGTGGGGAACATGTTTGTGTGTGCATGAACACATGTGCAGTAGAAGAGGGTGTGTGTATGTGTGTGGGGTGTTGGTGTATGTGTATTCTTCGGGTGTGTAGTCTTGGACACCCTATTAAAAAAAGGACAAGAGTCTTCATCTGACTTAGCCTGGGGACTTCCCTTTATCTGCAGGAAATGACCAAGAAGTGGGAAATGGAGAAAGAAAAACATCTGAAAATACAGCAACCAAGTGATAAAATGAAATGGCAGCCTGTCTCTCTTGGAGCACAGTTGGTCTATAAAAGTGAGCCACCATAAAAGTGGGTTTCAGCCCTGAAACTTCCTGGGAGGGGCCTTTGAAGTTTAGCGGCCACCCTGCCCTCTTGTATCTGGAGAACCGCACAGGCTGTGGGTGGAGGGCTGGCGGGGAAGCCAGGCCCCTGCCTTGTCCTGACCTAGCATGGGACCTCCTCATCACTGGGGCAGGGTGGGGGCAGGTCCTATCAACCTCATTGTTTTTTTCTTTTTTGGGAGATGTTTTTTTCTTTTTTGGTCTGCTGCCCAGGCTGGAGTGCAGTGCCATGATCTTGGCTCACTGCAATCTCTGCTTCCCGGGTTCAAGCTATTCTCCTGCCTCAGCCTCCCAAGTGGCTGAGATTACAGGCACACGCCACAATGCCTGGCTATTTTTTGTATTTTTAGTAAAGACGCGGTTTCACTATGTTGGCCAGGCTGGTCTCCAACTTCTGGCCTTAAGTGATCCTCTGGCCTTGGCCTCGAAAAGTGCTGGGGTTATGGTCATGAGTCATCGTGCCTGGCCTCAACCTCATCTGACAGAGCCTCTGAAGGCTAAGCTAGGAATGTGGGCATCAGCTCTGAACGCAGGGAACTCACATTCTTCCCTTTTACCCCTCTCTGAGAATGAGAGAGCTGGCAAAGCCAGTTACAATCCTCCTGTAAATCGTGAATATGTCTGGTGTTGACATGCAGACCAAAGGTTGTAGGCTGTAGGGGAACTGAGACGAGCTGCTTTTCAAATATGTTTTGGCATCAGAAGCTTGTGTTCATGTAAAGTCTTATGTGACAGTTTAATGTGCAAAGCTGGGGAGAGCTCCACTGTTCTGGGTGAAATGTGTGTTGTGGGGTGGGTAGGGCTGCTGGACTCCTGTCCCCTCACTCTGCCCCTCACCCCAGGACCAATTCCCTTCCAGGCAGGGACATTGGCAGAGCACAGTTTGAAACCTCTCTTAGAAACTACACCTTTTTTTTTTTTTTTTGAGATGGAGTCTTGCTCTGTCGCCCAGGCTGGAGTGCAGTGGCGGGATCTCGGCTCACTGCAAACTCCGCCTCCCGGGTCCATGCCATTCTCCTACCTCAGCCTCCAGAGTAGCTGAAACTACAGGTGCCCGCCACCACGCCCAGCTAATTTTTTGTATTTTTAGTAGAGACGGGGTTTCGCCGTGTTAGCCAGGATGGTCTCGATCTCCTGACCTCGTGATCCGCCTGCCTCGGCCTCCCAAAGTGCTGGGATTACAGGCATGAGCCATCATGCCTGGCCAGAAACCACATCTTTAACTCTAAAGGGAAGTAAAATAACTCACCCAAGGCCATGGGGTGGAGGAGGGTTGGGCAGCCCTGTAAGCGAGCAATGTCCTGAACAGCAGGTCTCAGCACACACGAATCTGTCACTCTGGGCCATCCCTGAAATGTGTCAGGGGATGGAGGTTCAGTAAAGCATACAATAAAGAACTTATTAAAACTTCCAAAGTTTCTTTGAACCAGGACAAAACCCTGGCATTCTGTGGCAGCATCCATTCTCATAGCCGCTGAAAAATCCTAATGTTGTACATTGCCATTAGAATTGATCATAATGCTTCAGGGCCTCACCCTCTGTAACGTGCTGGCTACCTGCGTCGTGACTGATGCTTTATTTAGTCATCGCTTGCATAGTGCCGAACAAATATTAATCCGCCTAATCTGTGCAACATCCTTATAATGTAGTGGCTATTATTAGCACCGTCTCCATTTTACATATTTGGAGTAATGGGGCATGGAGAGGTGAAGTAACTTGCCCCAAGTCACATTGCTAGAAAGGAATAAAACTGGATTCAAGCCAGTCTACGTATGGCCCATGCTCTTCAATGCTGGGCTATTGAACTTCTGTTCAATGAAGGAAGGCTGTTCGGGGCACGGAGCCTCACACTGGGGGCTCTGTGTTATTTGGGCACTTGTCTTGGCTCCCAAAATGGGTTTCAGCTGGTAATAATCATAACCATAATAATCTATACTGTGGCCAGGGTGGTCTTTTGGAAACATAGGTCCAATTACGTTAAGCCCTTACCTCTGCTTATATCTCTTCAATGGATTCTTATTGTTCTTCAAGTAATGACCAAAATCCTTCAGAAGGCCCTTGAGGCCCTGCAAGACCTAGCCTCTGTCTACCACGGAGCTCTAATCCTCTCCGACATTTGCTCTCTGCCCTTCAATCTCCCTGTCATCTTTTATTTCCTGTTATTCCAGGGCCTTTGCCCAAGCAATTGCCTCTCCCTGAAAGACTTTCCATTCACCTCCCACCCTTCCTTTGGCATTCAGCCTAACATCACCTCCTCCAGGAAGCCTTCCCTGACTCCATCTTCTGGGTCAGTTTCTCTATTGAATATTCTTGTGGGAGGATGCTCTTCTCCTTCCTAGTGCAGACCTGACTTTGTTATTGCACTTCTGTAAATGTGAATCTTTGGTGAGTGTCTGTCTTTCTCA
>NW_022324712.1:0-1657 GCF_002776525.5 Piliocolobus tephrosceles | reverse complement strand
AGAACACACCACCAAACAACAGAATATAGAACATGCCACCCAACAACGGAATATAGAACACACCACCCAACAGCGGAATATAGAACACTCCACCCAACAACAGAAGATAGAACACGCCACCCAACAACAGAATACAGAACACTCCACCCAACAAGAGAATATAGAACACGCCACCCAACAAAAGAACACAGAACACTCCATCCAACAACAGAAGATAGAACACGCCACCCAACAACAGAATATAGAACAATCCACCCAACAACAGAATATAGAACACGCCACCCAACAACAGAATACAGAACACGCCACCCAACAACCGAATATAGAACAATCCATCCAACAACAGAATATAGAACATGCCACCCAACAACCGAATATAGAACACGCTACCCAACAACAGAATATAGAACAGTCCACCCAACAACAGAATATAGAACATGCCCAACAACAGAATATAGAACACGCCACCCAACAACCGAATATAGAACACGCCACCCAACAACAGGATATAGAACACGCCACCCAACAACAGAAGATAGAACAATCCACCCAACAACAGAATATAAAACAATCCATCCAACAACCGAATATAGAACATGCCACCCAACAACCGAATATAGAACACGCCACCCAACAACAGGATACAGAACACACCACCCAACAACAGAAGATAGAACAATCCACCCAACAACAGAATATAAAACAATCCATCCAACAACCTAATATAGAACACGCCACCCAACAACCGCATATAGAACACGCCACCCAACAACAGAATACAGAACACGCCACCCAGCAACCAAATATAGAACAATCCACTCAACAACAGAATATAGAACCCATCCAACAACCGAATATACAACATGCCACCCAACAACAGAATATAGAACACGCCACCCAACAACAGTATATAGAACAATCCATCCAACAACAGAATATAGGACATGCCACCCAACAACCGAATATAGAGCAATCCACCCAACAACAGAATATAGAACAATCCATCCAACAACAGAATATAGAACACGCCACCCAACAACCGAATATAGAACAATCCACCCAACAAGAGAATACAGAACAATCCACCCACCAACAAAATATAGAACAATCCCCCCAATAAGGGAAGATACAACACACCATCCAACAATGGAATATAGAACACTCTAACAACAACAGAATATAGAACATGCCACCTACCAACAGAATATAGAACAATACACCCAACAAGAGAATACAGAACATGCCATCCAAGAACAGAATGTAGAACACGCCACGAAACAACAGAATACAGAACGTGCCACCCAACAATAGAAGATAGAATGCTCCACCCAACAACAGAAGATAAAACGCTCCACCCAACAGAAGACAGAACCTGCCACCCATCAACAGAATATAGACCACTCCACCAACAACAGAATATAGAACACGCCACCCAGTAGAATATAGAACAATCCACCCAACAACAGAAGATAGAACATGCCACCCAATAGAATATAGAACATCCCACCCAACAACAGAAGATAGAACATCCCACCCAACAACAGAATATAGAACATACCACCCAACAACAGAATATAGAACACTCCACCAACAAAAGAATATAGAACATGCCACCCAACAGAATATAGAACAATCCACCCAACAAAAGAAAACAGAA
>NW_022324711.1:0-1657 GCF_002776525.5 Piliocolobus tephrosceles | reverse complement strand
TTCTGTTTTCTTTTGTTGGGTGGATTGTTCTATATTCTGTTGGGTGGCATGTTCTATATTCTTTTGTTGGTGGAGTGTTCTATATTCTGTTGTTGGGTGGTATGTTCTATATTCTGTTGTTGGGTGGGATGTTCTATCTTCTGTTGTTGGGTGGGATGTTCTATATTCTATTGGGTGGCATGTTCTATCTTCTGTTGTTGGGTGGATTGTTCTATATTCTACTGGGTGGCGTGTTCTATATTCTGTTGTTGGTGGAGTGGTCTATATTCTGTTGATGGGTGGCAGGTTCTGTCTTCTGTTGGGTGGAGCGTTTTATCTTCTGTTGTTGGGTGGAGCATTCTATCTTCTATTGTTGGGTGGCACGTTCTGTATTCTGTTGTTTCGTGGCGTGTTCTACATTCTGTTCTTGGATGGCATGTTCTGTATTCTCTTGTTGGGTGTATTGTTCTATATTCTGTTGGTAGGTGGCATGTTCTATATTCTGTTGTTGTTAGAGTGTTCTATATTCCATTGTTGGATGGTGTGTTGTATCTTCCCTTATTGGGGGGATTGTTCTATATTTTGTTGGTGGGTGGATTGTTCTGTATTCTCTTGTTGGGTGGATTGTTCTATATTCGGTTGTTGGGTGGCGTGTTCTATATTCTGTTGTTGGATGGATTGTTCTATATTCTGTTGTTGGGTGGATTGCTCTATATTCGGTTGTTGGGTGGCATGTCCTATATTCTGTTGTTGGATGGATTGTTCTATATACTGTTGTTGGGTGGCGTGTTCTATATTCTGTTGTTGGGTGGCATGTTGTATATTCGGTTGTTGGATGGGTTCTATATTCTGTTGTTGAGTGGATTGTTCTATATTTGGTTGCTGGGTGGCGTGTTCTGTATTCTGTTGTTGGGTGGCGTGTTCTATATGCGGTTGTTGGGTGGCGTGTTCTATATTAGGTTGTTGGATGGATTGTTTTATATTCTGTTGTTGGGTGGATTGTTCTATCTTCTGTTGTTGGGTGGTGTGTTCTGTATCCTGTTGTTGGGTGGCGTGTTCTATATTCGGTTGTTGGGTGGCATGTTCTATATTCGGTTGTTGGATGGATTGTTTTATATTCTGTTGTTGGGTGGATTGTTCTATCTTCTGTTGTTGGGTGGCGTGTTCTATATCCTGTTGTTGGGTGGCGTGTTCTATATTCGGTTGTTGGGTGGCGTGTTCTATATTCTGTTGTTGGGCATGTTCTATATTCTGTTGTTGGGTGGACTGTTCTATATTCTGTTGTTGGGTAGCGTGTTCTATATTCGGTTGTTGGGTGGCATGTTCTATATTCTGTTGTTGGATGGATTGTTCTATATTCGGTTGTTGGGTGGCGTGTTCTGTATTCTGTTGTTGGGTGGCGTGTTCTATATTCTGTTGTTGGGTGGATTGTTCTATATTCTGTTGTTGGGTGGCGTGTTCTATCTTCTGTTGTTGGATGGAGTGTTCTGTGTTCTTTTGTTGGGTGGCGTGTTCTATATTCTCTTGTTGGGTGGAGTGTTCTGTATTCTGTTGTTGGGTGGCGTGTTCTATCTTCTGTTGTTGGGTGGAGTGTTCTATATTCCGCTGTTGGGTGGTGTGTTCTATATTCCGTTGTTGGGTGGCATGTTCTATATTCTGTTGTTTGGTGGTGTGTTCT
>NW_022324710.1:0-1172 GCF_002776525.5 Piliocolobus tephrosceles | reverse complement strand
TGCCCTCTCTCCACCTTCGCTGGTTAGCAGTGTTCCATCCATTAGAGGTCAAAGCACTGCCTCCCGGCAGCGCAGCCCCTTCTCCTGGCCTGCCGTCTGCCTGTGCCCCGCCGTTTGCGCCATGTCTTCGCTGGCCCATCAGAGCCAGGCTCCCAGGGACGGAGTGGTTCCTGTTTGTGTCTCTGTCCCACCTTCTCTGGACCTGGCACTGTGCCCTTTGTCGACAGAGGTCTTGGGTTGATTGTCAGCAAAGCAGACAATCTATATGGCTCTAAATGGCTGTGAACATGCTTGATTGGGTTATTTTAAAAATAATTGGATATGTAAACATTTGTGTGTGACACAGGTGGATTTTTGGGCGAAGGGTCTTGTTCTTCAGGGAATAACCACAGGCCTATCCACAAGGACCATTTCTGGATGGTTTATGGAACGCTGTTCTACCTGGTTAATTTTGAACGTTATCTCAGCCTGAGAGGTAGCTCAGCATGTGACGAAGATCACTGGTTTGAATCCTAATCTGCTCCTTAAGAGCTGCACCTTCCATGCCTCCGTTTCTTCCTTGGTTAGGTAGGAAAGGTATGAGCTACCTCAGAGTTGTGAGTGAGGCCTGCATGGAGTGACCACATTAAAGTGCCAAGAACTGCACCTGTAGGGTTGATATTTAAAGACCTTTAAACATTCCGATGCTGCATTTTAGTACCCGGGTAAAACAGCAAAGTTATTACAATGCAGATGCAGACCCTCGGTGAGGTGGGGGGGCTGATGGCAGGAGGTGGATCACCGACCCTGTAATGAGGGTGTGGTCTGTTCGAGGCTGAACGAAGTGTACGTCATTGTGTGTACCACAGAGGTCCCTCTCGTGAAGTCCTGGAAGGGTCCATGTGGCTGAGCCGTGCGGTCTGTCCGTGACGTCTGGCAGGAGCAGAGCTTTCGGGTGCAGCCTTGCTCTTGTGTGCACGGCCCTCAATGGTCTCAAAAGTCTGAGGCTTAAAGCAGGCTTGGGGTTTCCTTACACCTCCTGGACATCTAATTTGCCTGGCAAACATGTTTTTCTTGGGTGTAAAGGTAAAGGAGTGGGTGACTGTGGTGAAAGTGTACTAATTACTGCACTTCTGGGTCAGTGGCGCTTGGTTGAAGACACTGTCTGCCCTGGGTGGACATCTCTGGGGTGG
>NW_022324709.1:0-1860 GCF_002776525.5 Piliocolobus tephrosceles | reverse complement strand
AAAAATCAGGTTTGCTTGTTTTTAGTTGAAAATGTCAAGATTAACAGCCGCGGAGACATTGGATGAATCTGGAGGTCAGCGCGCCCTCAGGATGTGTCTTTATGAGCAATTGTTCAAGATTAAAAGAAAATTTGTGCTAGAAAACCAGATCTGTTGTGTTTTTCTCAGACTAAAAATACTACATCCTCAATTTATAAGCTTCCTATACAGGCTGAAAGACCCTGATGGGCTGAAGCCTTCCCCTGCCTCATCTGCTTCTCTCCCTTTGCATCGCATTGAAGATCTCAGGCCCTCCTGTAGGATGGAGCAGGAGTCAGGCTAGGCATGTCCCTATCATCCCCCACCCCCCCCCACTGAACCCCGGAACATCAGGCGGGGCACAGCAGTTCACGCCTATCATCCCAGCACTTTGGGAGGCTGAGGAGGGAGGATCACCTGAGGTCAGGAGTTCGAGACCAGCCTGGCCAACATGGCACAACCCCCGTCTCTACTAAAAATACAAAAATTTGCCAGGCATGGTGGTGTGCACCTGTCATCCCAGCTACTCGGGAGGCTGAGGCAGGAGAATCACTTGAACCCGGGAGGCAGAGGTGACAGTGAACTGAGATCATGCCACTGCACCCCAGCCTGGGCAACAGAGGGGACTCTGTCTCAAGAAAGAAAAGAATAATTTTAAATTATAGTTTAAAAAATTATGTTATAAGCATGTCGCAGAACATTAGCTGTCCTGGTACTGAGTAAGCACTTAAGAAACATTTGCCACTATTATTAATACTGTTCTTGCCACTCCTTAAAGTCACCAGATTTAGCAAATAAAAGTACAGACTGCTCAGTAAAATTTCTTTCTTTTTTTTTTTTTTTTTTGGTTTGAGACAGAGTCTCGCTCTGTCTCCCAGGGTGGAGTGCAGTGGTGCAATCTCAGTTCACTGCAACCTCCGCCTTCCAGGTTCAAGCGATTCTCCTGCCTTAGCCTCCCGAGTAGCTGGGACTACAGGTGCCTGCCACCATGCTCAGCTAATTTTTTTGTATTTTTAGTAGAGATGGGATTTCACCACGTTGGCCAGGCTGAACTTGAACTCCTGACCTCAGGCGATCCAGCCTCCTCAGTCTCCCAAAGTGCTGGGGGTTACAGGCAGGAGCCACTGGGCCTGGCTGTGCCCAGTTAAATTTGAATTTCAGATGAACAACAAATACTTTTCTTGAGATTGCATAATTTACTGCCCATTGCTAAGATGGACGCATAGACTTGACGCTTAAAGGTATGCAAAATTTTTACAGTACTAATATTTACATAAATATTTGTCAAAAGCAACAACAAATTCTTGAATTAATTCCTGAAGAGTCTACCTACACAGGCACGAACCTTATTTTAAATGTCTTCAGAGTATAGGAATACAACAATTTAAGAATAAAAATTTTACAAGAGAAGTTATAAATACATCAAACAATTTCCTTGCACAGAATAATAACACTTTAAAAACACACAAAATTTTTAAAACAAAGATTGTCTTAAGTGACAACCTAATTATGATCATTAGAGAGGTAAGTCTGTAATTAATTTATACTTTTTTTAAAACAGAGTGCTGATTTTCCTTTTTATCATGGGTTTTTTTTTTCACATAAAAGAAATCTCTTTATATTTATATACTTGGAATGAGTTTGTTTAAAAAAACAAAAACAAAGAATATTTGCTATGAATCAAACCTGAGTAATCTAGAAAAAAAATCTGATAACTTGTAATTAGTATATGTTTACTTCTACGATTTTAGACTATGGTGAAAACCTTATGCATTCTGTAAGAGGCATCTTGTCTATTCCTACAAGAAATGATGGTTACCTTTGGATAAACACAAAATACCT
>NW_022324708.1:0-1860 GCF_002776525.5 Piliocolobus tephrosceles | reverse complement strand
AGGTATTTTGTGTTTATCCAAAGGTAACCATCATTTCTTGTAGGAATAGACAAGATGCCTCTTACAGAATGCATAAGGTTTTCACCATAGTCTAAAATCGTAGAAGTAAACATATACTAATTACAAGTTATCAGATTTTTTTTCTAGATTACTCAGGTTTGATTCATAGCAAATATTCTTTGTTTTTGTTTTTTTAAACAAACTCATTCCAAGTATATAAATATAAAGAGATTTCTTTTATGTGAAAAAAAAAACCCATGATAAAAAGGAAAATCAGCACTCTGTTTTAAAAAAAGTATAAATTAATTACAGACTTACCTCTCTAATGATCATAATTAGGTTGTCACTTAAGACAATCTTTGTTTTAAAAATTTTGTGTGTTTTTAAAGTGTTATTATTCTGTGCAAGGAAATTGTTTGATGTATTTATAACTTCTCTTGTAAAATTTTTATTCTTAAATTGTTGTATTCCTATACTCTGAAGACATTTAAAATAAGGTTCGTGCCTGTGTAGGTAGACTCTTCAGGAATTAATTCAAGAATTTGTTGTTGCTTTTGACAAATATTTATGTAAATATTAGTACTGTAAAAATTTTGCATACCTTTAAGCGTCAAGTCTATGCGTCCATCTTAGCAATGGGCAGTAAATTATGCAATCTCAAGAAAAGTATTTGTTGTTCATCTGAAATTCAAATTTAACTGGGCACAGCCAGGCCCAGTGGCTCCTGCCTGTAACCCCCAGCACTTTGGGAGACTGAGGAGGCTGGATCGCCTGAGGTCAGGAGTTCAAGTTCAGCCTGGCCAACGTGGTGAAATCCCATCTCTACTAAAAATACAAAAAAATTAGCTGAGCATGGTGGCAGGCACCTGTAGTCCCAGCTACTCGGGAGGCTAAGGCAGGAGAATCGCTTGAACCTGGAAGGCGGAGGTTGCAGTGAACTGAGATTGCACCACTGCACTCCACCCTGGGAGACAGAGCGAGACTCTGTCTCAAACCAAAAAAAAAAAAAAAAAAGAAAGAAATTTTACTGAGCAGTCTGTACTTTTATTTGCTAAATCTGGTGACTTTAAGGAGTGGCAAGAACAGTATTAATAATAGTGGCAAATGTTTCTTAAGTGCTTACTCAGTACCAGGACAGCTAATGTTCTGCGACATGCTTATAACATAATTTTTTAAACTATAATTTAAAATTATTCTTTTCTTTCTTGAGACAGAGTCCCCTCTGTTGCCCAGGCTGGGGTGCAGTGGCATGATCTCAGTTCACTGTCACCTCTGCCTCCCGGGTTCAAGTGATTCTCCTGCCTCAGCCTCCCGAGTAGCTGGGATGACAGGTGCACACCACCATGCCTGGCAAATTTTTGTATTTTTAGTAGAGACGGGGGTTGTGCCATGTTGGCCAGGCTGGTCTCGAACTCCTGACCTCAGGTGATCCTCCCTCCTCAGCCTCCCAAAGTGCTGGGATGATAGGCGTGAACTGCTGTGCCCCGCCTGATGTTCCGGGGTTCAGTGGGGGGGGGTGGGGGATGATAGGGACATGCCTAGCCTGACTCCTGCTCCATCCTACAGGAGGGCCTGAGATCTTCAATGCGATGCAAAGGGAGAGAAGCAGATGAGGCAGGGGAAGGCTTCAGCCCATCAGGGTCTTTCAGCCTGTATAGGAAGCTTATAAATTGAGGATGTAGTATTTTTAGTCTGAGAAAAACACAACAGATCTGGTTTTCTAGCACAAATTTTCTTTTAATCTTGAACAATTGCTCATAAAGACACATCCTGAGGGCGCGCTGACCTCCAGATTCATCCAATGTCTCCGCGGCTGTTAATCTTGACATTTTCAACTAAAAACAAGCAAACCTGATTTTT
>NW_022324707.1:0-4277 GCF_002776525.5 Piliocolobus tephrosceles | reverse complement strand
CAGTTTTTATCTAAAGATATTTGCTTTTTCATCATAGCCCTCAATGCACTCCCAAATAACACTTTGCAGTTTTCACAACAACAGTGTTAGCAAACGGCTTAGTAAACAGAAAGGTGGAACTCTGTGAGATGAATTCATAGATCACAAAGAAGATTCTCAGAGCTTCTTTCTCGTTTTTTTCTGATAATATTTCCTTTCCACCTTAGCCCTCAATGCGATCCCAAATATCTCTTTGCACATTCCACGAGAACAGTATTAGGAAACAGCTTCATGAACAGAAAGGTGGAATTCTGTGAAATGAATTTACAAAATGAAAGAAATTTCTCAGAAAACTTCCTTCTCATTTTTATCTGAGGATATTTCCTTTGGCCGTATAGTCTTCAAAGTGACCTGAAATATCAGTTTTAAGATTCTACAAAAACAGGGCTAGCAAGTGGATCCATGAAATAGAGGTGTAACTTAGTGAATTGAATTCACACATCCCAAAGCAGTTTCTCAGAAAGCTTCTTTCTATTTTCTATCTGAGAATATTTCCTTTGTCACCATAAGCTTCATTGCCCTAAGAAATATCCCATTGCAGGTTTCAAGAAAACAGAGTTAGCAAACTGATCAATGAAAAAGTGTAAGTCTGTGAGTTGCATTTACACGTCACAAAGCAATTCCTCAGAATGCTTCTTTCCAGTTTTTATCTGAGGATATTTCCTTTTTCACTGTAGCCCTCAAGGAGTTCCTAAATATCACTTTGCAGATTCCACGAGAATAGCATTAACAAATGGCCTCATGAACAGAAAGGTGGAACTCTGTGAGATGAATTCACAGATCACAAAAAAGTCTCTCAGAAAGCTTCTTTCTCTATTTTACCTGAGGATATTTCCTTTGGCCGTATAGTCTTTAAAGTGATCCAAAATATCTTTTCTCAGATTCCACAAAAACAGGGCTAGCAAATGGCTCCACAAAACACAGGTGTAACTCAGTGAGTTGAATTCACACATCACAAAGCAGTTTCTCAGAAAGCTTCTTTCTACTTTCTATGTGAGAATATTTCCTTTGTCATCATAAGCTTCATTGCCCTAAGAAATATCCCATTGCAGATTTCAAGAAAACAGAGTTAGCAAACAGATCAATGAAACGAAAAGTGTAACTCTGTGAGTTGCATTCACATGTCCAAAGCAGTTTCTCAGAACACTTGTGTCCAGTTTTTATCTGAGGATTTTTCTTTTTTCACCATAGCCCTCAAGACATTCCCAAATATCACTTCGCAGATTCCACAAGAACAGTGTTAACAAACGGCTTCATGAACAGAAAGGTGGAACTCCGTGAGATGATTTCACAAATCACAAAGAAGTTTCCCTGGAATCTTCTTTCTCATTTTTATCTGATTATATTTCCTTTCCCTCCATAGCCCACAATTCACTCCGAAATATCACTTTGCAGATTCTACGAGAGCAGTATTACCAAACATCTTCATGAATGAAAGGTGTAACTCTGTGAGATGAATTCATGGAACAGAAAGAAATTTCTCAGAAAACTTCATTCTCGTTTTTATCTGAGGATATTTCCTTTGGCTGTATCGTCTTCAAAGAGATCTGAAATGTCTTTTCTCAGATTCCACAAAACCAGGTCTACGAAACGGCTCCCTGAAGTACAGGTGTAACTCAGTGAGTTGAATTAACACTTCTCAAAGCAATTTCTCAGAAAGCTTTTCTCTACTTTTTTTTCTGAGAATATTTCCTTTATCACTGTAAGTTTCATTGTGCTAAGAAATATCCCTTTGCAGATTTCAAGAAAACAGAGTTAGCAAACTGATCACTGAAAAGAAATGTGTAACTCTGTGAGTTGCATACACAACTCAGAAAGCAGCTTCTCGATTGTTTCTTTCCAGTTTTTATCTGAGGATATTTTGTTTTTCACCATAGCCCTCAATGCACTCCCAAATATCACTTTGCAGTTTCCACAAGAACAATGTTAGCAAACAGCTTCATGAACAGAAGTGTGGAACTCTGTGAGATGAATTCACAGATCATGAAGAAGTTTCTCAGAAAGGTTCTTTCTCACTTTTGTCTGATTATGTTTCCTTTTCCACCATAGCCCTCAAAGTGATCCCAAATATCACTTTGTAGATTCCAAGAAAACAGTGTTAACAAACAGCATCATTAACAGAAAGGTGAAACTCTGTGCGATGAATTCACAGAACAGAAAGAAATTTCTCAAAAAACTTCCTTCTCGTTTTTATCTGAGGATATTTCCTTTTTCGTCTTCGCCCTCACGGCTCTCCCAAATATCACTTTGTAGATTCCATGTGAACAGTATTAGCTAACGGCTTCATGAACAGAAAAGTGGAACGTGTGGTGAATTCAAAAAAGAAAGAAATTTCTCAGAAAACTTCTTTCTCATTTTTATCTGAGGATATTTCCTTTTCCACCATAGCCCTCAATGTGCTCCCAAATACCACTTTGCAGATTCCATGAGAACAGTATTAGCAAACGGCTTCATGAACAGAAAGGTGGAACTCTGTGAGATGAATTCACAGATCACAAACAAGTGTATGAGAAAGCTTCTTTCTCGTTTTCATCTGGTTATATTTCCTTCTCCACCATAGCCCTCAATGCGCTCCGAAATATCACTTTGAAGATTCCACGATAACAGTCTTAGCAAACAGCTTCATGAACAGAAAGGTGGAACTCTGTGAGATGAATTCACAGAACAGAAATAAATTTCTCAGAAAACTTCCTTCTCCTTTTTATCTGAGGATATTTCCTTTGGCCATATAGTCTTCAAAGTGATTCGAAATATCACTTCTCAGATTCCACAAAAACAGGGCTAGCAAACGGCTCCATGAAATACAGCTGTAACTCAGTGAGTTGAATTCACAGATCACAAAGTAGTTTCTCAGAAAGACTCTTTTTTCTTTTTATCAGGGGATATTTCCATTGTCACTGTAATCTTCATTGCGGTAGGAAATATCCATTTGCAGATTTCAAGTAAAAAGAGTTTGTAAACAGATCAATGAAAACAAAAGTGTAACTCTGTGAACTGCATTCACAAGTCACAAAGTAGTTTCTCAGAACGATTCTTTCCACTTTTTATCTGAGGATATTTCCTTTCTTACCATAGCCCTTAAAGTGCTTCCAAATATCACTTTGCAGTTTCGACATGAACTGTGTTTTCAAATGGCTTCATGAACAGAAAGGTGCAACTCTGTGAGATGAATTCACAGATCACAAAGAAGTTTCTCAGAAAGATTCTTTCTCATTTTTATCTGATTATATTTCCCTTTTCTCCCTAGTCTGCAGTACGTTTCCAAATATCACTTTGAAGATTCCACAACAACAGTATTAGCAAACAGATTCATGAACATAAAGGTGGAACTCTGAGATGAATTCACAGAACAGAAAGAAATTTCTCAGAAAAATTCCTTCTCGTTTTTTCTGAGGATATTTCCTTTGGCCGTATAGTCTTCAAAGTTATCTGAAATATCAGTTCTCAGTTTCCTCAAAAACAGGGGTAGCAAACGTCTCCACGAAATACAGGTGTAACTCAGTGAGTTGAATTCACACATCACAAAGCAGTTCCTCAGATCCATTGCAGATTTCAAGAAAACAGAGTTATCAAACTGATCAATGGAAAGAAATGTTTAACTCTCTGAGTTGCATTCACACATCACAAAGCAGTTTCTCAGAATGCTTCTTTCTCGTTTTTAACTGAGGATATTTTCCTTTCCACCATAGCCCTCTATGCACTCCCAAAGATCACTTTGCAAATGCCTCGAGAACAGTATTAGTAAACAGCTTCATGAACAGAAAGGTGGAACTCTGTGAGATGAATTCACAGATCACAAAGAGTTTTATCAGAAAGCTTCTTTCTCGTTTTTATCTGATTATATTTCCTTTTCAAGCTTAGCCCTCAATGCGCTCCCCAATATCACTTTGCAGATTCCATGAAAACAGTGTTAACAAATGGATTCATGAACAGTGACGTGGAATTCTGTGAGATGAATTCACAGATCGCAAAGGAGTTTCTCAGAAAGTTTATTTCTCATTTTTATCTGAAGATATTTCCTTTGGCAGTACAGTCTTCAAAGCAATCCGAAATATCAGTTCTCAGATTGCAAAAAAAAGGGCTAGCAAACGGAACCATGAAACAGAGGTGTAACTCAGTGAGATGAATTCACATATCACAAAGCAGTTTCTCTGAAAAATTATTTCTACTTTTTTTCTGAAGACATTTCCATTGACACAGTAAGCTTCATTGTGCTAAGAAATATCCCATTGCAGATT
>NW_022324706.1:0-4277 GCF_002776525.5 Piliocolobus tephrosceles | reverse complement strand
AATCTGCAATGGGATATTTCTTAGCACAATGAAGCTTACTGTGTCAATGGAAATGTCTTCAGAAAAAAAGTAGAAATAATTTTTCAGAGAAACTGCTTTGTGATATGTGAATTCATCTCACTGAGTTACACCTCTGTTTCATGGTTCCGTTTGCTAGCCCTTTTTTTTGCAATCTGAGAACTGATATTTCGGATTGCTTTGAAGACTGTACTGCCAAAGGAAATATCTTCAGATAAAAATGAGAAATAAACTTTCTGAGAAACTCCTTTGCGATCTGTGAATTCATCTCACAGAATTCCACGTCACTGTTCATGAATCCATTTGTTAACACTGTTTTCATGGAATCTGCAAAGTGATATTGGGGAGCGCATTGAGGGCTAAGCTTGAAAAGGAAATATAATCAGATAAAAACGAGAAAGAAGCTTTCTGATAAAACTCTTTGTGATCTGTGAATTCATCTCACAGAGTTCCACCTTTCTGTTCATGAAGCTGTTTACTAATACTGTTCTCGAGGCATTTGCAAAGTGATCTTTGGGAGTGCATAGAGGGCTATGGTGGAAAGGAAAATATCCTCAGTTAAAAACGAGAAAGAAGCATTCTGAGAAACTGCTTTGTGATGTGTGAATGCAACTCAGAGAGTTAAACATTTCTTTCCATTGATCAGTTTGATAACTCTGTTTTCTTGAAATCTGCAATGGATCTGAGGAACTGCTTTGTGATGTGTGAATTCAACTCACTGAGTTACACCTGTATTTCGTGGAGACGTTTGCTACCCCTGTTTTTGAGGAAACTGAGAACTGATATTTCAGATAACTTTGAAGACTATACGGCCAAAGGAAATATCCTCAGAAAAAACGAGAAGGAATTTTTCTGAGAAATTTCTTTCTGTTCTGTGAATTCATCTCAGAGTTCCACCTTTATGTTCATGAATCTGTTTGCTAATACTGTTGTTGTGGAATCTTCAAAGTGATATTTGGAAACGTACTGCAGACTAGGGAGAAAAGGGAAATATAATCAGATAAAAATGAGAAAGAATCTTTCTGAGAAACTTCTTTGTGATCTGTGAATTCATCTCACAGAGTTGCACCTTTCTGTTCATGAAGCCATTTGAAAACACAGTTCATGTCGAAACTGCAAAGTGATATTTGGAAGCACTTTAAGGGCTATGGTAAGAAAGGAAATATCCTCAGATAAAAAGTGGAAAGAATCGTTCTGAGAAACTACTTTGTGACTTGTGAATGCAGTTCACAGAGTTACACTTTTGTTTTCATTGATCTGTTTACAAACTCTTTTTACTTGAAATCTGCAAATGGATATTTCCTACCGCAATGAAGATTACAGTGACAATGGAAATATCCCCTGATAAAAAGAAAAAAGAGTCTTTCTGAGAAACTACTTTGTGATCTGTGAATTCAACTCACTGAGTTACAGCTGTATTTCATGGAGCCGTTTGCTAGCCCTGTTTTTGTGGAATCTGAGAAGTGATATTTCGAATCACTTTGAAGACTATATGGCCAAAGGAAATATCCTCAGATAAAAAGGAGAAGGAAGTTTTCTGAGAAATTTATTTCTGTTCTGTGAATTCATCTCACAGAGTTCCACCTTTCTGTTCATGAAGCTGTTTGCTAAGACTGTTATCGTGGAATCTTCAAAGTGATATTTCGGAGCGCATTGAGGGCTATGGTGGAGAAGGAAATATAACCAGATGAAAACGAGAAAGAAGCTTTCTCATACACTTGTTTGTGATCTGTGAATTCATCTCACAGAGTTCCACCTTTCTGTTCATGAAGCCGTTTGCTAATACTGTTCTCATGGAATCTGCAAAGTGGTATTTGGGAGCACATTGAGGGCTATGGTGGAAAAGGAAATATCCTCAGATAAAAATGAGAAAGAAGTTTTCTGAGAAATTTCTTTCTTTTTTGAATTCACCACACGTTCCACTTTTCTGTTCATGAAGCCGTTAGCTAATACTGTTCACATGGAATCTACAAAGTGATATTTGGGAGAGCCGTGAGGGCGAAGACGAAAAAGGAAATATCCTCAGATAAAAACGAGAAGGAAGTTTTTTGAGAAATTTCTTTCTGTTCTGTGAATTCATCGCACAGAGTTTCACCTTTCTGTTAATGATGCTGTTTGTTAACACTGTTTTCTTGGAATCTACAAAGTGATATTTGGGATCACTTTGAGGGCTATGGTGGAAAAGGAAACATAATCAGACAAAAGTGAGAAAGAACCTTTCTGAGAAACTTCTTCATGATCTGTGAATTCATCTCACAGAGTTCCACACTTCTGTTCATGAAGCTGTTTGCTAACATTGTTCTTGTGGAAACTGCAAAGTGATATTTGGGAGTGCATTGAGGGCTATGGTGAAAAACAAAATATCCTCAGATAAAAACTGGAAAGAAACAATCGAGAAGCTGCTTTCTGAGTTGTGTATGCAACTCACAGAGTTACACATTTCTTTTCAGTGATCAGTTTGCTAACTCTGTTTTCTTGAAATCTGCAAAGGGATATTTCTTAGCACAATGAAACTTACAGTGATAAAGGAAATATTCTCAGAAAAAAAAGTAGAGAAAAGCTTTCTGAGAAATTGCTTTGAGAAGTGTTAATTCAACTCACTGAGTTACACCTGTACTTCAGGGAGCCGTTTCGTAGACCTGGTTTTGTGGAATCTGAGAAAAGACATTTCAGATCTCTTTGAAGACGATACAGCCAAAGGAAATATCCTCAGATAAAAACGAGAATGAAGTTTTCTGAGAAATTTCTTTCTGTTCCATGAATTCATCTCACAGAGTTACACCTTTCATTCATGAAGATGTTTGGTAATACTGCTCTCGTAGAATCTGCAAAGTGATATTTCGGAGTGAATTGTGGGCTATGGAGGGAAAGGAAATATAATCAGATAAAAATGAGAAAGAAGATTCCAGGGAAACTTCTTTGTGATTTGTGAAATCATCTCACGGAGTTCCACCTTTCTGTTCATGAAGCCGTTTGTTAACACTGTTCTTGTGGAATCTGCGAAGTGATATTTGGGAATGTCTTGAGGGCTATGGTGAAAAAAGAAAAATCCTCAGATAAAAACTGGACACAAGTGTTCTGAGAAACTGCTTTGGACATGTGAATGCAACTCACAGAGTTACACTTTTCGTTTCATTGATCTGTTTGCTAACTCTGTTTTCTTGAAATCTGCAATGGGATATTTCTTAGGGCAATGAAGCTTATGATGACAAAGGAAATATTCTCACATAGAAAGTAGAAAGAAGCTTTCTGAGAAACTGCTTTGTGATGTGTGAATTCAACTCACTGAGTTACACCTGTGTTTTGTGGAGCCATTTGCTAGCCCTGTTTTTGTGGAATCTGAGAAAAGATATTTTGGATCACTTTAAAGACTATACGGCCAAAGGAAATATCCTCAGGTAAAATAGAGAAAGAAGCTTTCTGAGAGACTTTTTTGTGATCTGTGAATTCATCTCACAGAGTTCCACCTTTCTGTTCATGAGGCCATTTGTTAATGCTATTCTCGTGGAATCTGCAAAGTGATATTTAGGAACTCCTTGAGGGCTACAGTGAAAAAGGAAATATCCTCAGATAAAAACTGGAAAGAAGCATTCTGAGGAATTGCTTTGTGACGTGTAAATGCAACTCACAGACTTACACTTTTTCATTGATCAGTTTGCTAACTCTGTTTTCTTGAAACCTGCAATGGGATATTTCTTAGGGCAATGAAGCTTATGGTGACAAAGGAAATATTCTCAGATAGAAAATAGAAAGAAGCTTTCTGAGAAACTGCTTTGGGATGTGTGAATTCAATTCACTAAGTTACACCTCTATTTCATGGATCCACTTGCTAGCCCTGTTTTTGTAGAATCTTAAAACTGATATTTCAGGTCACTTTGAAGACTATACGGCCAAAGGAAATATCCTCAGATAAAAATGAGAAGGAAGTTTTCTGAGAAATTTCTTTCATTTTGTAAATTCATTTCACAGAATTCCACCTTTCTGTTCATGAAGCTGTTTCCTAATACTGTTCTCGTGGAATGTGCAAAGAGATATTTGGGATCGCATTGAGGGCTAAGGTGGAAAGGAAATATTATCAGAAAAAAACGAGAAAGAAGCTCTGAGAATCTTCTTTGTGATCTATGAATTCATCTCACAGAGTTCCACCTTTCTGTTTACTAAGCCGTTTGCTAACACTGTTGTTGTGAAAACTGCAAAGTGTTATTTGGGAGTGCATTGAGGGCTATGATGAAAAAGCAAATATCTTTAGATAAAAACTG
>NW_022324705.1:0-1337 GCF_002776525.5 Piliocolobus tephrosceles | reverse complement strand
TATTTCCTTTCCCTCCATAGCCCTTAATGTACTCCCAAATATCAGTTCTCAGATTCCACGAGAACAGTGATAGAAAACGGCTTAATGAACAGAAAGGTGGAACTCTATGAGATGAATTCACAGATCACAAGGAAGTTACTCTGAAAGTTTCTTTGTCATTTTATTCTGAGGATATTTTGTTTTCCACTGTAGCCCTCAATGCATTCCGAAATATCACTTTGCAGTTTCAACGAGTACAGTGTTAGCAAACGGCTTCATGAACTGAAAGGTGTAACTATGTGAGATGAATTCACAGATCACAAAGAAGTTTCTCAGAAAACTTCTTTCTCATTTTTATCTGATTATATTTCCTTTTCCGCCATAGCAATCAATGCACTTCCAAATATCACTTTGCAGATTACACAAGAACAGTATTAGCAAACAGCTTCATAAACGGAAAGGTGGAACTCTGTGAGGTGAATTCACAGAACAGAAAAGAATTTCTCAGAAACCTTCCTCCTTGTTTTTATCTGGGGATATTTCCTTTGGCCGTATTGTCTTCTAAGTGATCTGAAATATCAGTTCTCGGAGTTCACAAAACCAGGGCTAGCGAACGGCTCCATGAAATACAAGTGTAACTCAGTGAGTTGAATTCACACTTGACAAAGCAGTTTCTCAGAAAGCATTTTTCCGGTTTTTTTTTTGTGAGAATATTTGCTTTGCCACTGTAAGGTTCATTGTGTTAGCAAATATCCCATTGCAGATTTCAAGAAAACAGAGTTAGCAAACTGATCGGTGAAAAGGAAAGTGTAACTCTGTGATTTACATTCATACGCCATGAAGCAGTTTCTCAAATCGTTCTTTCCAGTTCTGATCTGAGGATATTTCCTTTCTCACCATAGCCCTCAAAGTGCTCCCAAATATCACTTTGCAGTTTCCACCAGAAGAGTGTTAGCAAACAGCTTCATGAACAGAAAGGTGCAACTCTGTCAGATGAATTCACAGATCACAAAGAAATTTCTCAGAAAGCTTCTTTCTCTTTTTTTCTCATTCTATTTCCTTTTCTACTATAGCCCTCAATGATCTCCCAAATATCACTTTGCAGATTCCACGAAAGGTGTATTAGCAAACAGCTTCATGAACAGAAAGGTGGAACTCTGTGAGATGAATTCACAGATCACAAAGCACTTTCACAGAAAATTTCTTTCTACTTTTTATCTGAGGATATATCCTTTTTCCCTATCGTCTTCAAAGCGATCCGAAATATCAGTTCTCAGATTGCAAAAAAACAGTGCTAGGAAATGGCTCCATGAAATACAGGTGTAACTCAGTGAGTTGAATTCACACATAACAAAGCA
>NW_022324704.1:0-1337 GCF_002776525.5 Piliocolobus tephrosceles | reverse complement strand
TGCTTTGTTATGTGTGAATTCAACTCACTGAGTTACACCTGTATTTCATGGAGCCATTTCCTAGCACTGTTTTTTTGCAATCTGAGAACTGATATTTCGGATCGCTTTGAAGACGATAGGGAAAAAGGATATATCCTCAGATAAAAAGTAGAAAGAAATTTTCTGTGAAAGTGCTTTGTGATCTGTGAATTCATCTCACAGAGTTCCACCTTTCTGTTCATGAAGCTGTTTGCTAATACACCTTTCGTGGAATCTGCAAAGTGATATTTGGGAGATCATTGAGGGCTATAGTAGAAAAGGAAATAGAATGAGAAAAAAAGAGAAAGAAGCTTTCTGAGAAATTTCTTTGTGATCTGTGAATTCATCTGACAGAGTTGCACCTTTCTGTTCATGAAGCTGTTTGCTAACACTCTTCTGGTGGAAACTGCAAAGTGATATTTGGGAGCACTTTGAGGGCTATGGTGAGAAAGGAAATATCCTCAGATCAGAACTGGAAAGAACGATTTGAGAAACTGCTTCATGGCGTATGAATGTAAATCACAGAGTTACACTTTCCTTTTCACCGATCAGTTTGCTAACTCTGTTTTCTTGAAATCTGCAATGGGATATTTGCTAACACAATGAACCTTACAGTGGCAAAGCAAATATTCTCACAAAAAAAAAACCGGAAAAATGCTTTCTGAGAAACTGCTTTGTCAAGTGTGAATTCAACTCACTGAGTTACACTTGTATTTCATGGAGCCGTTCGCTAGCCCTGGTTTTGTGAACTCCGAGAACTGATATTTCAGATCACTTAGAAGACAATACGGCCAAAGGAAATATCCCCAGATAAAAACAAGGAGGAAGGTTTCTGAGAAATTCTTTTCTGTTCTGTGAATTCACCTCACAGAGTTCCACCTTTCCGTTTATGAAGCTGTTTGCTAATACTGTTCTTGTGTAATCTGCAAAGTGATATTTGGAAGTGCATTGATTGCTATGGCGGAAAAGGAAATATAATCAGATAAAAATGAGAAAGAAGTTTTCTGAGAAACTTCTTTGTGATCTGTGAATTCATCTCACATAGTTACACCTTTCAGTTCATGAAGCCGTTTGCTAACACTGTACTCGTTGAAACTGCAAAGTGATATTTCGGAATGCATTGAGGGCTACAGTGGAAAACAAAATATCCTCAGAATAAAATGACAAAGAAACTTTCAGAGTAACTTCCTTGTGATCTGTGAATTCATCTCATAGAGTTCCACCTTTCTGTTCATTAAGCCGTTTTCTATCACTGTTCTCGTGGAATCTGAGAACTGATATTTGGGAGTACATTAAGGGCTATGGAGGGAAAGGAAATA
>NW_022324703.1:0-1140 GCF_002776525.5 Piliocolobus tephrosceles | reverse complement strand
AACAGAAAGGTGGAACACTATGAGATGAATTCACAGATCACAAGGAAGTTACTCTGAAAGATTCTTTGTCGTTTTATACTGAGGATATTTTGTTTTCCACTGTAGCCCTCAATACATTCCGAAATATCACTTTGCAGTTTCAACGAGTACAGTGTTAGCAAACGGCGTCATGAACTGAAAGGTGTAACTATGTGAGATGAATTCACAGATCACAAGATCACAAGGAAGTTTCTCAGAAAGCTTCTTTCTCATTTTTATCTGCTTATATTTCCTTTTCCGCCATAGCAATCAATGCACTTCCAAATATCACTTTGCAGATTACACAAGAACAGTATTAGCAAACAGCTTCATAAACGCAAAGGTGGAATTCTGTGAGGTAAATTCACAGAAAAGAAAAGAATTTCTCAGAAACATTCCTCCTGGTTTTTATCTGAGGATATTTCCTTTGGCCGTATTGTCTTCAAAGTGATCTGAAATATCAGTTCTCGGAGTTCACAAAACCAGGGCTAGCGAACGGCTCCATGAAATACAAGTGTAACTCAGTGAGTTGAATTCACACTTGACAAAGCAGTTTCTTAGAAAGCATTTTTCCGTTTTTTTCTAAGAATATTTGCGTTGTCACTGTAAAGTTCATTGTGTTAGGAAATATCCCATTGCAGATTTCAAGAAAACAGAGTTAGCAAACTGATCGTTGAAAAGGAAAGTGTAACTCTGTGATTTGCATTCATATGTCATGAAGCAGTTTCTCAAATCGTTCTTTCCAGTTTTCATCTGAGGATATTTCCCTTTTCACCATAGCCCTCAAAGTGCTCCCAAATATCACTTTGCAGTTTCCACCAGAACAGTGTTAGCAAACAGCTTCATGAACAGAAAGGTGCAACTCTGTCAGATGAATTCACAGATCACAAAGAAATTTCTCAGAAAGCTTCTTTCTCTCTTTTTTCTCATTGTATTTCCTTTCCCACTATAGCCCTCAATGATCTCCCAAATATCACTTTGCAGATTCCACGAAAGTTGTATTAGCAAACAGCTTCATGAACAGAAAGGTGGAACTCTGTGAGATGAATTCACAGATCACAAAGCACTTTCACAGAAAGTTTCTTTCTACTTTTTATCTGAGGATATGTTCTTTTTCCCTAT
>NW_022324702.1:0-1140 GCF_002776525.5 Piliocolobus tephrosceles | reverse complement strand
ATAGGGAAAAAGAACATATCCTCAGATAAAAAGTAGAAAGAAACTTTCTGTGAAAGTGCTTTGTGATCTGTGAATTCATCTCACAGAGTTCCACCTTTCTGTTCATGAAGCTGTTTGCTAATACAACTTTCGTGGAATCTGCAAAGTGATATTTGGGAGATCATTGAGGGCTATAGTGGGAAAGGAAATACAATGAGAAAAAAGAGAGAAAGAAGCTTTCTGAGAAATTTCTTTGTGATCTGTGAATTCATCTGACAGAGTTGCACCTTTCTGTTCATGAAGCTGTTTGCTAACACTGTTCTGGTGGAAACTGCAAAGTGATATTTGGGAGCACTTTGAGGGCTATGGTGAAAAGGGAAATATCCTCAGATGAAAACTGGAAAGAACGATTTGAGAAACTGCTTCATGACATATGAATGCAAATCACAGAGTTACACTTTCCTTTTCAACGATCAGTTTGCTAACTCTGTTTTCTTGAAATCTGCAATGGGATATTTCCTAACACAATGAACTTTACAGTGACAACGCAAATATTCTTAGAAAAAAACGGAAAAATGCTTTCTAAGAAACTGCTTTGTCAAGTGTGAATTCAACTCACTGAGTTACACTTGTATTTCATGGAGCCGTTCGCTAGCCCTGGTTTTGTGAACTCCGAGAACTGATATTTCAGATCACTTTGAAGACAATACGGCCAAAGGAAATATCCTCAGATAAAAACCAGGAGGAATGTTTCTGAGAAATTCTTTTCTTTTCTGTGAATTTACCTCACAGAATTCCACCTTTGCGTTTATGAAGCTGTTTGCTAATACTGTTCTTGTGTAATCTGCAAAGTGATATTTGGAAGTGCATTGATTGCTATGGCGGAAAAGGAAATATAAGCAGATAAAAATGAGAAAGAAGCTTTCTGAGAAACTTCCTTGTGATCTTGTGATCTGTGAATTCATCTCACATAGTTACACCTTTCAGTTCATGACGCCGTTTGCTAACACTGTACTCGTTGAAACTGCAAAGTGATATTTCGGAATGTATTGAGGGCTACAGTGGAAAACAAAATATCCTCAGTATAAAACGACAAAGAATCTTTCAGAGTAACTTCCTTGTGATCTGTGAATTCATCTCATAGTGTTCCACCTTTCTGTT
>NW_022324701.1:0-3635 GCF_002776525.5 Piliocolobus tephrosceles | reverse complement strand
GCTCCCAAATAACACTTTGCAGTTTTCACGACAACAGTGTTAGCAAACGGCTTAGTGAACAGAAAGGTGAAACTCTGTCAGATGAATTCATAGATCACAAAGAAGATTCTCAGAAAGCTTCTTTCTCATTTTTTTCTGATAATAGTTCCTTTCCACCTTAGCCCTCAATGCGATCCCGAATATCTCTTTGCACATTCCACGAGAACAGTATAAGGAAACAGCTTCATGAACAGAAAGGTGAAATTCTGTGAGATGAATCTCTACTTTTTTTTCTGAGAATATTTCCTTTATCACTGTAAGTTTCATTGCACTAAGAAATATCCCTTTGCAGATTTCAAGAAAACAGAGTTAGCAAACTGATCAATGAAAAGAAATGTGTAACTCTGTGAATTGCATACACACATCAGAAAGCAGCTTCTCGATTGTTTCTTTCCAGTTTTTATCTGAGGATATTTCGTTTTTCACCATAGCCCTCAATGCACTCCCAAATATCACTTTGCAGTTTCCACAAGAACAGTGTTAGAAAACGGCTTCATGAACAGAAGTGTGCAACTCTGTGAGATGAATTCACAGATCACAAAGAAGTTTCTCAGAAAGGTTCTTTCTCACTTTTGTCTGATTATATTTCCTTTTCCACCATAGCCCTCAAAGTGATCCCAAATATCACTTTGTAGATTCCACGAAAACAGTGTTAACAAACAGCATCATTAACAGAAAGGTGAAACTCTGTGCGATGAATTCACAGAACAGAAAGAAATTTCTCAAAAAAATTCCTTCTCATTTTAATCTGAGGATATTTCCTTTTTCTTTTTTTTTTATTATACTTTAAGTTCTAGGGTACATGTGCATAATGTGCAGGTTTGTTACATACGTATACATGTGTCATGTTGGTGTGCTGCACCCATCAACTCGTCAGCACCCATCAATTCATCATTTCTATCAGGTATAACTCCCCAATGCAATCCCTCCCCCCTCCACCCTCCCCATGATAGGCCCCATTGTGTGATGTTCCCCTTCCCGAGTCCAAGTGAGCTCATTGTTCAGTTCCCACCTATGAGTGAGAACATGCGGTGTTTGGTTTTCTCTTCTTGTGATAGTTTGCTAAGAATGATGGTTTCCAGCTGCATCCATGTCCCTACAAAGGACGCAAACTCATCCTTTCTTATGGCTGCATAGTATTCCATGGTGTATATGTGCCACATTTTCTTAATCCAGTCTGTCACTGATGGACATTTGGGTTGATTCTAAGTCTTTGCTATTGTGAATAGTGCCACAATAAACATACGTCTGCATGTGTCTTTGTAGTAGCATAATTTATAATCCTCTGGGTATATACCCAGTAGTGGGATGGCTGGGTCATATGGTACATCTAGTTCTAGATCCTTGAGGAATTGCCATACTGTTTTCCATAATGGTTAAACTAGTTTACAATCCCACCAACAGTGTAAAAGTGTTCCTATTTCTCCACATCCTCTCCAACACCTGTTGTTTCCTGATTTTTTAATGATTGCCATTCTAACTGGTGTGAGATGGTATCTCAATGTGGTTTTGATTTGCATTTCTGTGATGGCGAGTGATGATGAGCATTTTTTCATGTGTCTGTTGGCTGATATTTCCTTTTTCATCATAGCCCTCATGGCTCTCCGAAATATCACTTTGTAGATTCCATGAGAACAGTATTAGCTAACGGCTTCATGAATAGAAAAGTGGAACGTGTGGTGAATTCAAAAAAAGAAAGAAATTTCTCAGAAAACTTCTTTCTCATTTTTATCTGAAGATATTTCCTTTTCCACCATAGCCCTCAACACGCTCCCAAATACCACTTTGCAGATTCCACGAGAACAGTATTAACAAACGGCTTCATGAACAGAAAGGTGGAACTCTGTGAGATGAATTCACAGACCACAAACAAGTTTATCAGAAAGCTTCTTTCTCGTTTTTATCTGATTATATTTCCTTTTCCACCATAACCCTCAATGCGCTCCAAAATATCACTTTGAAGATTCCACGATAACAGTCTTAGCAAACAGCTTCATGAACAGAAAGGTGGAACTCTGTGAGTTGAATTCACAGAACAGAAAGAAATTTCTCAGAAAACTTCCTTCTCCTTTTTATCTGAGGATATTTCCTTTGGCCGTATAGTCTTCAAAGGAAATATCAGTTCTCAGATTCCACAAAACTGATTCAAAATATCATTTCTCAGATTCCACAAAAACAGGGCTAGCAAACGGCTCCATGAAATACAGCTGTAACTCAGTGAGTTGAATTCACAGAACCCAAAGTAGTTTCTCAGAAAGACTCTTTCTTCTTTTTATCAGGGGATATTTCCATTGTCACTGTAAGCTTCATTGCCGTAGGAAATATCCGTTTGCAGATTTCAAGGAAAAAGAGTTTGTAAACTGATCAATGAAAACAAAAGTGTAACTCTGTGAACTGCATTCACAAGTCACAAAGTAGTTTCCCAGAACGCTTCTTTCCAGTTTTTATCTGAGGATATTTCCTTTCTTACCATAGCCCTTAAAGCGCTTCCAAATATCACGTTGCAGTTTCGACAAGAACTGTGTTTTCAAATGGCTTCATGAACAGAAAGGTGCAACTCTGTGAGATTAATTTACAGATCACAAAGAAGTTTCTCAGAAAGCTTCTTTCTTGTTTTTATCTGATTATATTTCCCTTTTCTCCCTAGCCCACAGTACATTTCCAAATATCACTTTGAAGATTCCACAACAACAGTATTAGCAAACAGGTTCATGAACATAAAGGTGGAACTCAGTGAGATGAATTCACAGAACAGAAAGAAATTTCTCAGAAAAATTCCTTCTCGTTTTTATCTGAGGATAATTCCTTTGGCCGTATAGTCTTCAAAGTTATCTGAAATATCTGTTCTCAGTTTCCTCAAAAACAGGGGTAGCAAACGTCTCCATGAAATACAAGTGTAACTCAGTGAGTTGAATTCACACATCACAAAGCAGTTTCTCAGATCCATTGCAAATTTCAAGAAAACAGTTATCTAACTGATCAATGGAAAGAAATGTTTAACTCTCTGAGTTGCATTCACACATCACAAAGCAGTTTCTCAGAATGCTTCTTTCTCGTTTTTAACTGAGGATATTTTCCTTTCCACCATAGCCCTCTATGCACTCCCAAAGATCACTTTGCAAATGCCTCGAGAACAGTATTAGCAAACAGCTTCATGAACAGAAAGGTGGAACTCTGTGAGATGAATTCACAGATCACAAAGAGGTTTATCAGAAAGCTTCTTTCTCATTTGTATCTGATTATATTTCCTTTTCAACCTTAGCCCTCAATGCGCTCCCCAATATCACTTTGCAGATTCCATGAAAACAGTGTTAACAAATGGATCTATGAACAGTTAGGTGGAATTCTGTGAGATGAATTCACAGATCACAAAGGAGTTTCTCAGAAAGTTTATTTCTCATTTTTATCTGAAGATATTTCCTTTGGCAGTAAAGTCTTCAAAGCGATCCGAAATATCAGTTCTCAGATTCCAAAAAAAAGGGCTAGCAAAGGGATCCATGAAACAGAGGTGTAACTCAGTGAGATGAATTCACATATCACAAAGCAGTTTCTCTGAAAAATTCTTTCTACTGTTTTTCTGAAGATATTTCCTTTGA
>NW_022324700.1:0-3648 GCF_002776525.5 Piliocolobus tephrosceles | reverse complement strand
TCAAAGGAAATATCTTCAGAAAAACAGTAGAAAGAATTTTTCAGAGAAACTGCTTTGTGATATGTGAATTCATCTCACTGAGTTACACCTCTGTTTCATGGATCCCTTTGCTAGCCCTATTTTTTTTTTTTTTTTTTGGAATCTGAGAACTGATATTTCAGTTCACTTTGAAGACTGTGCTGCCAAAGGAAATATCTTCAGATAAAAATGAGAAATAAACTTTCTGAGAAACTCCTTTGTGATCTGTGAATTCATCTCACAGAATTCCACCTAACTGTTCATAGATCCATTTGTTAACACTGTTTTCATGGAATCTGCAAAGTGATATTGGGGAGCGCATTGAGGGCTAAGGTTGAAAAGGAAATATAATCAGATACAAATGAGAAAGAAGCTTTCTGATAAACCTCTTTGTGATCTGTGAATTCATCTCACAGAGTTCCACCTTTCTGTTCATGAAGCTGTTTGCTAATACTGTTCTCGAGGCATTTGCAAAGTGATCTTTGGGAGTGCATAGAGGGCTATGGTGGAAAGGAAAATATCCTCAGTTAAAAACGAGAAAGAAGCATTCTGAGAAACTGCTTTGTGATGTGTGAATGCAACTCAGAGAGTTAAACATTTCTTTCCATTGATCAGTTAGATAACTGTTTTCTTGAAATTTGCAATGGATCTGAGAAACTGCTTTGTGATGTGTGAATTCAACTCACTGAGTTACACTTGTATTTCATGGAGACGTTTGCTACCCCTGTTTTTGAGGAAACTGAGAACAGATATTTCAGATAACTTTGAAGACTATACGGCCAAAGGTAATATCCTCAGATAAAAACGAGAAGGAATTTTTCTGAGAAATTTCTTTCTGTTCTGTGAATTCATCTCACAGAGTTCCACCTTTATGTTCATGAACCTGTTTGCTAACACTGTTGTTGTGGAATCTTCAAAGTGATATTTGGAAACGTACTGTGGGCTAGTGAGAAAAGGGAAATTTAATCAGATAAAAAATGAGAAAGAAGCTTTCTGAGAAACTTCTTTGTGATCTGTAAATTAATCTCACAGAGTTGCACCTTTCTGTTCATGAAGCCATTTGAAAACACAGTTCTTGTCGAAACTGCAACGTGATATTTGGAAGCGCTTTAAGGGCTATGGTAAGAAAGGAAATATCCTCAGATAAAAACTGGAAAGAAGCGTTCTGGGAAACTACTTTGTGACTTGTGAATGCAGTTCACAGAGTTACACTTTTGTTTTCATTGATCAGTTTACAAACTCTTTTTCCTTGAAATCTGCAAACGGATATTTCCTACGGCAATGAAGCTTACAGTGACAATGGAAATATCCCCTGATAAAAAGAAGAAAGAGTCTTTCTGAGAAACTACTTTGGGTTCTGTGAATTCAACTCACTGAGTTACAGCTGTATTTCATGGAGCCGTTTGCTAGCCCTGTTTTTGTGGAATCTGAGAACTGATATTTTGAATCAGTTTTGTGGAATCTGAGAACTGATATTTCCTTTGAAGACTATACGGCCAAAGGAAATATCCTCAGATAAAAAGGAGAAGGAAGTTTTCTGAGAAATTTCTTTCTGTTCTGTGAATTCAACTCACAGAGTTCCACCTTTCTGTTCATGAAGCTGTTTGCTAAGACTGTTATCGTGGAATCTTCAAAGTGATATTTTGGAGCGCATTGAGGGTTATGGTGGAAAAGGAAATATAATCAGATAAAAACGAGAAAGAAGCTTTCTGATAAACTTGTTTGTGGTCTGTGAATTCATCTCACAGAGTTCCACCTTTCTGTTCATGAAGCCGTTTGTTAATACTGTTCTCGTGGAATCTGCAAAGTGGTATTTGGGAGCGTGTTGAGGGCTATGGTGGAAAAGGAAATATCTTCAGATAAAAATGAGAAAGAAGTTTTCTGAGAAATTTCTTTCTTTTTTTGAATTCACCACACGTTCCACTTTTCTATTCATGAAGCCGTTAGCTAATACTGTTCTCATGGAATCTACAAAGTGATATTTCGGAGAGCCATGAGGGCTATGATGAAAAAGGAAATATCAGCCAACAGACACATGAAAAAATGCTCATCATCACTCGCCATCACAGAAATGCAAATCAAAACCACATTGAGATACCATCTCACACCAGTTAGAATGGCAATCATTAAAAAATCAGGAAACAACAGGTGTTGGAGAGGATGTGGAGAAATAGGAACACTTTTACACTGTTGGTGGGATTGTAAACTAGTTTAACCATTATGGAAAACAGTATGGCAATTCCTCAAGGATCTAGAACTAGATGTACCATATGACCCAGCCATCCCACTACTGGGTATATACCCAGAGGATTATAAATTATGCTACTACAAAGACACATGCAGACGTATGTTTATTGTGGCACTATTCACAATAGCAAAGACTTAGAATCAACCCAAATGTCCATCAGTGACAGACTGGATTAAGAAAATGTGGCACATATACACCATGGAATACTATGCAGCCATAAGAAAGGATGAGTTTGCGTCCTTTGTAGGGACATGGATGCAGCTGGAAACCATCATTCTTAGCAAACTATCACAAGAAGAGAAAACCAAACACCGCATGTTCTCACTCATAGGTGGGAACTGAACAATGAGCTCACTTGGACTCGGGAAGGGGAACATCACACAATGGGGCCTATCATGGGGAGGGTGGAGGGGGGAGGGATTGCATTGGGGAGTTATACCTGATAGAAATGATGAATTGATGGGTGCTGACGAGTTGATGGGTGCAGCACACCAACATGACACATGTATACGTATGTAACAAACCTGCACATTATGCACATGTACCCTAGAACTTAAAGTATAATAAAAAAAAAAGAAAAAGGAAATATCCTCAGATTAAAATGAGAAGGAATTTTTTTGAGAAATTTCTTTCTGTTCTGTGAATTCATCGCACAGAGTTTCACCTTTCTGTTAATGATGCTGTTTGTTAACACTGTTTTCGTGGAATCTACAAAGTGATATTTGGGATCACTTTGAGGGCTATGGTGGAAAAGGAAATATAATCAGACAAAAGTGAGAAAGAACCTTTCTGAGAAACTTCTTTGTGATCTGTGAATTCATCTCACAGAGTTGCACACTTCTGTTCATGAAGCCGTTTTCTAACACTGTTCTTGTGGAAACTGCAAAGTGATATTTGGGAGTGCATTGAGGGCTATGGTGAAAAACGAAATATCCTCAGATAAAAACTGGAAAGAAACAATCGAGAAGCTGCTTTCTGATGTGTGTATGCAATTCACAGAGTTACACATTTCTTTTCATTGATCAGTTTGCTAACTCTGTTTTCTTGAAATCTGCAAAGGGATATTTCTTAGTGCAATGAAACTTACAGTGATAAAGGAAATATTCTCAGAAAAAAAAGTAGAGATTCATCTCACAGAATTTCACCTTTCTGTTCATGAAGCTGTTTCCTTATACTGTTCTCGTGGAATGTGCAAAGAGATATTCGGGATCGCATTGAGGGCTAAGGTGGAAAGGAACTATTATCAGAAAAAAATGAGAAAGAAGCTTTCTGAGAATCTTCTTTGTGATCTATGAATTCATCTGACAGAGTTTCACCTTTCTGTTCACTAAGCCGTTTGCTAACACTGTTGTCGTGAAAACTGCAAAGTGTTATTTGGGAGC
>NW_022324699.1:0-1513 GCF_002776525.5 Piliocolobus tephrosceles | reverse complement strand
CCATTAACACTGTCTTTGAAGAAACTAAGAAAGGTTATTTTGGAAAACATCGAGGCCTGCACTGGTAAAGGAAATATCATCAGTTAAAAACGAGAGAGAAGCTTTCTGAGAAATGACTTTGTAATCTGTGAATTCATCTCACAGAGATACAACTTATACCTCAGGAAGGAGTTTCCTAACACTCTTTTCGTGGAATCTGTAAAGTGATATTTGGGAGCCCTTTCGAGCCCAGTGTGAAAAAGGAAGTATCCTCACATAACAACTAGAGAATAGCTTTCTGAGAGATTGCTTTCGGATGTGTGACTTCATGACACAGAGTTCCAAACTACCATTCTTGGAACAGTTTGCTAACACTGTTGCCGTGGATTCTGCAATGTGATATTTGGGAGCTCATTGAGAGCTATGGTGAGAAAGGATATATCCTGAGACAGACACTAGAGAGAAGCCTTCTGAGAAACTGCATTGCGATGTGTGAATGCAACTCACAGAGTTACAGGTTTCTCTTCAGTCATCAGTTTGCTAACACAGTTTTCTGGAAATCTGCAATGGGATATTTCTCAGCACCATGAAGCTTATGGTGACAAAGGAAATCTCCTCAGATGAAAACTAGAAAGAAGCTTCCTGAGAAACTTCTTGTTGATGTGTGAATTTATCTCACCGAGTTACACTTATATTTCATGGAGCAGGCCATTAACACTGTCTTTGAAGAAACTAAGAAAAGTTACTTTGGATCGTATGGAGGCCTGCACTGGTAAAGGAAATATCATCAGTTAAAAACGAGAGAGAAGCTTACTGACAAATTTCTTTGTGATCTGTGAACTCATCTCACAGAGTTACAACATATTCCACAGGAAGCAGTTAACTAACACTCTTTTTGTGGATATGTAAAGTGATATTGGGGAGCCAATTCGGGCCACTGTGAAAACGGAAGTATCCTCATAAAACAACTAGACAATAGCTTTCTGAGAGATTGCTTTCTGATGTGTGACTTCATCACACAGAGTTCCACCATTCCTTTCTTGGAACAGTTTGCTAACAATGTTGCCGTGGATTCAGCAATGTGATATTTGGGAGCTCATTGAGGACTATGGTGAAAAAGGACATATCCTCAGATGGAAACTGTGAAGAAGTCTTCTGAGAAACTGCATTGCAATCTGTGAATGCAACTCACAGAGTTACACGTTTCTCTTCAGTCATCAGTTTGCTAACACAGTTTTCTGGAAATCTGCAATGGGATATATATAAGAGCAATGAAACTTTTGCTGACAAAGGAAATCTCCTCAGATGAAAACTAGAAAGAAGCTTCCTTATAAACTTCTAGTTGATGTGTGCATTCATCTCACAGAGTTACACTTATACTTCATGGAGCAGGGCATTAACACTGTCTTTGAAGAAACTAAGAAATGTTACTTTGGATCGCATGGAGGCATGCACTGGTAAGGGAAATATACTTGCAAACGAGAGACAAGCTTTCTGAGAAATTTCTTTGTGATCTGTGAATTAATCTCACTGA
>NW_022324698.1:0-1007 GCF_002776525.5 Piliocolobus tephrosceles | reverse complement strand
TGTAGTAGAGGATGTGGTGGTCTCAGAGCCTGTAGTAGAGGTTGAGGTGGTCTCGGAGCCTTCAGTAGAGGCTGTGGTGGTCTCAGAGCCTGTGATGGAGACTGTAGTTATCTCAGAGCCTTCAGTAGAAGTGGTAGTGGTCTCTGAGCCAGTGATAGAAACTTTAGTGGTCTCAGAGCCTGCGGTGGAGAGTGTAGTGGTCTCAGAGCCTTCAGTAGAGACTGTGGTGGTCTCAGAGCCTGTGGCAGATACTGTAGTAGTCTCAGAGCCTTCGGTAGAGGTGATGGTAGTCTCAGAGCCTGTGGTAGAGACCATGGTGGTCTCAAAGCCTGTGGTGGAGACTGTAGTGGTCTCAGAGCCTTCAGTAGAGGCTGTGGTGGTTTCAGAGCTTGTAGTAGAGGCCATGGTGGTCTCAAAATATGCAGTCAATGCCGTGGTGTTCTCAGAATCTGCAGTAGAGACTGTGGTGGTCTCAGAGCCTGCAGTGGAGGCTGCAGTGGTCCCAGAACCTTCAGTAGAGGCTGTGGTGGTCTCAGCACCTGTGGTGGAGACTATAGTCATCTCAGAGCCTTCAATGGTAGTGACAGTGGTCTCCAAGCCTGTGGTTGAAACTGTAGTGGTCTCAGAGCCTGTGGTAGAGACTGTGGTGGTCTCAGAGCCTGTGGCAGAGACTGTAGTGGTCTCAGAGCCTTCAGTAGAGGCTGTGGTGGTCTCAGAGCCTGTGGTAGAATCTGTGGTGGTCTCAGAGCCCATGGTGGAGGCTGTGGTGGTCTCAGGGCTGGTATTAGAGTCTGTGGTGGTTCCAGAGCCTGTGGTAGAGGCTGTGGTGGTCTGAGAGTCTTCAGCAGAAACTGTGATCATCTCAGAGCTTGCAGTGGAAACCTTGGTGGTCTCAGGGCCTATGGTAGAGGCCATAGTGGTCTCAGAGCCCATGGTGGATGTCATAGTGGCCTCAGAGCCTGTAGTAGAGGATGTGGTGGTCTCAGAGCCTGTAGTAGAGGTTGAGG
>NW_022324697.1:0-1007 GCF_002776525.5 Piliocolobus tephrosceles | reverse complement strand
CCTCAACCTCTACTACAGGCTCTGAGACCACCACATCCTCTACTACAGGCTCTGAGGCCACTATGACATCCACCATGGGCTCTGAGACCACTATGGCCTCTACCATAGGCCCTGAGACCACCAAGGTTTCCACTGCAAGCTCTGAGATGATCACAGTTTCTGCTGAAGACTCTCAGACCACCACAGCCTCTACCACAGGCTCTGGAACCACCACAGACTCTAATACCAGCCCTGAGACCACCACAGCCTCCACCATGGGCTCTGAGACCACCACAGATTCTACCACAGGCTCTGAGACCACCACAGCCTCTACTGAAGGCTCTGAGACCACTACAGTCTCTGCCACAGGCTCTGAGACCACCACAGTCTCTACCACAGGCTCTGAGACCACTACAGTTTCAACCACAGGCTTGGAGACCACTGTCACTACCATTGAAGGCTCTGAGATGACTATAGTCTCCACCACAGGTGCTGAGACCACCACAGCCTCTACTGAAGGTTCTGGGACCACTGCAGCCTCCACTGCAGGCTCTGAGACCACCACAGTCTCTACTGCAGATTCTGAGAACACCACGGCATTGACTGCATATTTTGAGACCACCATGGCCTCTACTACAAGCTCTGAAACCACCACAGCCTCTACTGAAGGCTCTGAGACCACTACAGTCTCCACCACAGGCTTTGAGACCACCATGGTCTCTACCACAGGCTCTGAGACTACCATCACCTCTACCGAAGGCTCTGAGACTACTACAGTATCTGCCACAGGCTCTGAGACCACCACAGTCTCTACTGAAGGCTCTGAGACCACTACACTCTCCACCGCAGGCTCTGAGACCACTAAAGTTTCTATCACTGGCTCAGAGACCACTACCACTTCTACTGAAGGCTCTGAGATAACTACAGTCTCCATCACAGGCTCTGAGACCACCACAGCCTCTACTGAAGGCTCCGAGACCACCTCAACCTCTACTACAGGCTCTGAGACCACCACATCCTCTACTACA
>NW_022324696.1:0-1395 GCF_002776525.5 Piliocolobus tephrosceles | reverse complement strand
AATTCGGGCCCATTGGGAAAAAGCAAGTATCCTCGTAGAACAACTAGAGAATAGCTTTCTGAGAGATTGCCTTTTGATGTGTGACTTCATCACACAGATTCCACCCTTCCCTTCTTGGAACAGTTTGCTCACAGTCTTGTCGTGGATTCTGCAATGTGATATTTGGGAGATCATTGAGGGCTATGGTGAAAAAGGATATATCCCTCAGACAGACACTGGAACGAAGCCTTCTGAGAAACTACATTGCGATGTGTGAGTGCACCTCACAGAGTTACAGGTTTCTCTTCAGCCAACAGTTTGATAACACAGTTTTCTAGAAATCTGCGATGAGATATTTCTTAGCGCAGTGAAGCTAATGGAGACAAAGGAAACATCCTCATATGAAAACTAGAAAGAATCTTCCTTAGAATCTTCTTGTGGATGTGTGAATTCATCTTACAGAGCTACAATTATGTTTCATGGAAGAGGCCATTAACACCGCCTTTGAGGAACGTAAGAAAGGTTACTTTGGATCGCTTTGATCCTTCCACTGATAAAGGGAATATCATCTGTTAAAAACGAGAGAGAAGCTTTCTGAGACTTTTCTTTGTGATGTGTGAATTCATCTCACAGGGTTAAAACTTATTCCTCAGGAAGCTGTTTGTTAATACTCTTTTCGTGGAATCTGCACAGTGATCTCCGGGGGCCAATTCGGTCCCATTGTGAAAAAGAACGTATCCTCAGAGAACAACTAGAGAATAGCTTTCTGAGAGACTGCCTTCTGATGTGTGACTTCATCACACAGATATCCACCCTTCCCTTCTTGGAACCCTTTGCTAACACTTTTGTCGTGGATTCAGGAATGTGATATTTGGGAGCTCATTGAGGGCTATGGTCAAAAAGGATATATCCTCAGACAGACACTGGAAGGAAGCCTTCGGAGAAACTGTATTGCGATGTGTGAATGCACCTCACAGAGTTACAAGTTTCTCTTCAGCCAACAGTTTGCTAACACAGTTTTCTGGAAATGTGCAATGGGATATTTCTTAGTGCAGTGAAGCTAATTGAGACAAAGTAAATATCCTCATATGAAAACCAGAAGGAAGCTTCCTTAGAAACTTCTTTTGGATGTGTGAATTCATCTCACAGAGTTACACCTATTTTCATGGAGCAGGTCATTAACACTGTCTTTGTAGAACCTAAGAAATGTTACTTTGGATTGCTTTGAGGCCTCCGCTGATAAAGTAATTATCATCTGTTAAAAACGAGAGAGAAGCGTTCTGAGACATTACCATTTGCTCTGTGAATTCATCTCACAGAGTTACAATTTATTCCTCGGGATGCAGATTCCTAACACTCTTTTAGTGGATTCTGCACAGTGATATCTGGGAGCTAATTCGGGCCCATTGGGAAAAA
>NW_022324695.1:0-1395 GCF_002776525.5 Piliocolobus tephrosceles | reverse complement strand
TTTTTCCCAATGGGCCCGAATTAGCTCCCAGATATCACTGTGCAGAATCCACTAAAAGAGTGTTAGGAATCTGCATCCCGAGGAATAAATTGTAACTCTGTGAGATGAATTCACAGAGCAAATGGTAATGTCTCAGAACGCTTCTCTCTCGTTTTTAACAGATGATAATTACTTTATCAGCGGAGGCCTCAAAGCAATCCAAAGTAACATTTCTTAGGTTCTACAAAGACAGTGTTAATGACCTGCTCCATGAAAATAGGTGTAACTCTGTGAGATGAATTCACACATCCAAAAGAAGTTTCTAAGGAAGCTTCCTTCTGGTTTTCATATGAGGATATTTACTTTGTCTCAATTAGCTTCACTGCACTAAGAAATATCCCATTGCACATTTCCAGAAAACTGTGTTAGCAAACTGTTGGCTGAAGAGAAACTTGTAACTCTGTGAGGTGCATTCACACATCGCAATACAGTTTCTCCGAAGGCTTCCTTCCAGTGTCTGTCTGAGGATATATCCTTTTTGACCATAGCCCTCAATGAGCTCCCAAATATCACATTCCTGAATCCACGACAAAAGTGTTAGCAAAGGGTTCCAAGAAGGGAAGGGTGGATATCTGTGTGATGAAGTCACACATCAGAAGGCAGTCTCTCAGAAAGCTATTCTCTAGTTGTTCTCTGAGGATACGTTCTTTTTCACAATGGGACCGAATTGGCCCCCGGAGATCACTGTGCAGATTCCACGAAAAGAGTATTAACAAACAGCTTCCTGAGGAATAAGTTTTAACCCTGTGAGATGAATTCACACATCACAAAGAAAAGTCTCAGAAAGCTTCTCTCTCGTTTTTAACAGATGATATTCCCTTTATCAGTGGAAGGATCAAAGCGATCCAAAGTAACCTTTCTTACGTTCCTCAAAGGCGGTGTTAATGGCCTCTTCCATGAAACATAATTGTAGCTCTGTAAGATGAATTCACACATCCACAAGAAGATTCTAAGGAAGATTCTTTCTAGTTTTCATATGAGGATGTTTCCTTTGTCTCCATTAGCTTCACTGCGCTAAGAAATATCTCATCGCAGATTTCTAGAAAACTGTGTTATCAAACTGTTGGCTGAAGAGAAACCTGTAACTCTGTGAGGTGCACTCACACATCGCAATGTAGTTTCTCAGAAGGCTTCGTTCCAGTGTCTGTCTGAGGGATATATCCTTTTTCACCATAGCCCTCAATGATCTCCCAAATATCACATTGCAGAATCCACGACAAGACTGTGAGCAAACTGTTCCAAGAAGGGAAGGGTGGAATCTGTGTGATGAAGTCACACATCAAAAGGCAATCTCTCAGAAAGCTATTCTCTAGTTGTTCTACGAGGATACTTGCTTTTTCCCAATGGGCCCGAATT
>NW_022324693.1:0-1420 GCF_002776525.5 Piliocolobus tephrosceles | reverse complement strand
CAGAAGGCTTCTTTCCAGTTTCTGTCTGAGGATATATCCTTTCTCCCCATATCCCTAAATGAGCTCCCAAATATCACATTGCAGAATCCACGACAACAGTGTAAGCAAACAGTTCCAAGAAGGGAAGGGTGGAATTCTGTGTGATGAAGTCAAACATCTAAGAGCAATCTCTCAGAAAGCTATTCTCTACTTGTTACATGTGGATACTTCCTTTTTCACAATGGTCCCGAATTGGCTCCCAAATATCACATTGCCAATTCCACGAAAAGAGTGTTAGCAAACTGCTTCCTGAGGAATAACTTCTAACTCTGTGAGATGAATTTACAGATCAAAAAGAAATTTCTCAGAAAGCTTCTCTCTCGTTTTTAACTGTTGATATTTCCTTTATCTGCGAAGGCCTCAATGCGTTGCAAAGTAACATTTCTTAGATGCTTCAAAGACGGTGCTAATCTCCTGCTACATGGAATATAAATGTAACTCTCATGGATGAATTCACATATCAACCAGAAGTTTCTTAGAAAGCTTCTTTCTACTTTTCCTCTGAGGATATTTCCTTTGTCACCATAAGCTTCATAGCGCTGAGAAATATCCCATTGCAGATTTCCAGAAAACTGTGTTAGCAAACTGATGACTGAAGAGAAACCTGTAACCCTGTGAGTTGCATTCACACATCGCAGTGCAGTTTCACAGAAGACTTCTTTCCAGTTTCTGTCTGAGGATACATCCTTTCTCCCCATAGCCCTCAATGAGCTCCCAAATATCACATTGCAGAATCCACCACAACAGTTTTAGCAAATTGTTCCAAGAAGGGAAGGGTGGTACTCTGTGTGTTGATGTCACACATCAAAAAGCAATCTCTCAGAAAGCTATTCTCTAGTTGTTATGTGTGGATACTTGCTTTTTCACACTGGGCCCTATTTGACTCCCATATATCACTTTGCCGATTCCAAGAAAATAGTGTTAGCAAACTGCTTCGTAAGGAATAACTTGTAATTCTGTGAGATGAATTCACAGATCACAAAGAAATTTCTCAGAAAGCTTCTCTCTCGTTTTTTACTGTTGATATTTCCTTTCTCAGCGTAGGCCTCAATGCGTTCAAAATAACGTTTCTTAGATTCTTCAAAGAGAGTGTTAATGGCCTGCTCCATGAAATATACGTGTGACTCTGAGAGATGAATTCACACATCAACCCGAAGTTTCTTAGGAAGCTTCTTTCTAGTTTTCCTCCTAGGATATTTCCTTTGTCACCACAAGCTTCATAGCGCTGAGAAATATCCCATTGCAGTTTTCCTGAAAACTGTGTTAGGAAACTGATGACTGAAGAGAAACGTGTAACTCTGTGAGTTGCATTCACACATCGCAGTGCAGTTTCACAGAAGGCTTCTTTCCAGTTTCTGTCTGAGGATATATCCTTTCTCCC
>NW_022324692.1:0-1420 GCF_002776525.5 Piliocolobus tephrosceles | reverse complement strand
GGGAGAAAGGATATATCCTCAGACAGAAACTGGAAAGAAGCCTTCTGTGAAACTGCACTGCGATGTGTGAATGCAACTCACAGAGTTACACGTTTCTCTTCAGTCATCAGTTTCCTAACACAGTTTTCAGGAAAACTGCAATGGGATATTTCTCAGCGCTATGAAGCTTGTGGTGACAAAGGAAATATCCTAGGAGGAAAACTAGAAAGAAGCTTCCTAAGAAACTTCGGGTTGATGTGTGAATTCATCTCTCAGAGTCACACGTATATTTCATGGAGCAGGCCATTAACACTCTCTTTGAAGAATCTAAGAAACGTTATTTTGAACGCATTGAGGCCTACGCTGAGAAAGGAAATATCAACAGTAAAAAACGAGAGAGAAGCTTTCTGAGAAATTTCTTTGTGATCTGTGAATTCATCTCACAGAATTACAAGTTATTCCTTACGAAGCAGTTTGCTAACACTATTTTCTTGGAATCGGCAAAGTGATATATGGGAGTCAAATAGGGCCCAGTGTGAAAAAGCAAGTATCCACACATAACAACTAGAGAATAGCTTTCTGAGAGATTGCTTTTTGATGTGTGACATCAACACACAGAGTACCACCCTTCCCTTCTTGGAACAATTTGCTAAAACTGTTGTGGTGGATTCTGCAATGTGATATTTGGGAGCTCATTGAGGGCTATGGGGAGAAAGGATGTATCCTCAGACAGAAACTGGAAAGAAGTCTTCTGTGAAACTGCACTGCGATGTGTGAATGCAACTCACAGGGTTACAGGTTTCTCTTCAGTCATCAGTTTGCTAACACAGTTTTCTGGAAATCTGCAATGGGATATTTCTCAGCGCTATGAAGCTTATGGTGACAAAGGAAATATCCTCAGAGGAAAAGTAGAAAGAAGCTTTCTAAGAAACTTCTGGTTGATATGTGAATTCATCCATGAGAGTTACATTTATATTCCATGTAGCAGGAGATTAGCACCGTCTTTGAAGCATCTAAGAAATGTTACTTTGCAACGCATTGAGGCCTTCGCAGATAAAGGAAATATCAACAGTTAAAAACGAGAGAGAAGCTTTCTGAGAAATTTCTTTTTGATCTGTAAATTCATCTCACAGAGTTAGAAGTTATTCCTCAGGAAGCAGTTTGCTAACACTCTTTTCGTGGAATTGGCAATGTGATATTTGGGAGCCAATTCGGGACCATTGTGAAAAAGGAAGTATCCACATGTAACAAGTAGAGAATAGCTTTCTGAGAGATTGCTCTTAGATGTTTGACTTCATCACACAGAATTCCACCCTTCCCTTCTTGGAACTGTTTGCTTACACTGTTGTCGTGGATTCTGCAATGTGATATTTGGGAGCTCATTTAGGGATATGGGGAGAAAGGATATATCCTCAGACAGAAACTGGAAAGAAGCCTTCTG
>NW_022324691.1:0-1591 GCF_002776525.5 Piliocolobus tephrosceles | reverse complement strand
AGAGAAGCAAGAACAAACAAATTCAAACCCTAGCAGAAGATAACAAAGATCTCTGATCTCCTTTCTTCTCTTTTCTCTTAATGAAATAAAGCAAGAAGACAAGATTAGAGAAAAAAGAATAAAAATAAATGAACAAAGTCTCCAAGAAATATGGGACTATGTGAAAAGACCAAATCTATGTTTGATTGGGGCACCTCAAAGTGACAGGGAGAATGGAATCAAATTGGAAAACACTCTTCAAAATATCATCCAGGAGAACATCCCCAACCTAGCAAGACAGGCCAACATTCAAATTCAGGAAATACAGAGAACACCACAAAGATACTCCTCGAGAAGAGCAACCCCAAGACACATAATCATCAGATTCACCAAGGTTGAAATGAAGAAAAAAGTGTTGAGGGCAGTCAGAGAAAAAGATCGGGTTACCCACAAATGGAAGCCCATCAGACTAACAGTGGATCTCTCTGCAGAAACCCTACAAGCCAGTAGAGAGTGGGGAGCCAATATTCAACATTCTTAAAGAAAGTAATTTTCAACCCAGAATTTCATATCCAGCTAAACTAAGTTTCATAAGCGAAGGAGAAATAAAATCCTTTACAGACAAGCAAATGCTGAGAGACCTGCCTGCCTTACAGGAACTCCTGAAGGAAGCACTAAACACACAAAGGAACAACTGGTACCATCCACTGCAAAAACATTCCAAATTGTTAAAGACCATCGACACTATGAAGAAACTGCATCAACTAATGGGCAAAATAACCAGCTAGCATCATAATGACAGGATCAAATTCACACATAACAATATTAACCTTAAATACAAGGGCTAAATGCTCCAATTAAAAGACACAGACTGGCAAATTGAATAAAGAGTCAAAATCCATCTAAATGCTGTATTCAAGAGACCCATCTCATGTGCAAAGACACATAAAGACTCAAAATAAATGGATGGAGGAATATTTACCAAGCAAATGGAAAGCAGAAAAAAAAGAAAGAAAGAATAAAAACCTGGGGTTGGAATCCCAGTCTCTGATCAAACAGATGATAAACCAACAAAGATCAAAAGAGACAAAGATGGGCATTACATAATGGTAAAGGGGTCAATGCAACAACAAGAGCTAACTATCCTAAATATATATGCACCCAATACAGGAGCACCTAGAATCATAAAGCAAGTTATTAGGGACCTACAAACAAACACAGATTCCCACACTATAATAGTGGGAGACTTTAACACCCCACTATCAATATTAGCCTGATCCATGAGACAGAAAACTAACAAGGATATTCAGGATGTGAACTCAACTCTGGACCAAGCAGACCTCATAGACATCTGTAGAACTCTTTACCCCAAATTGACAGAATACACATTCTTCTTAGCACCACATCACACTTATTCTAAACCTGACCACATAATTGGAAGGAAAACACTCCTCAGCAAATGTAAAAGAATGGAAATCATAACAAACAGTCTCTCAGACCACAGAGCAATCAAATTAGAACTCAGGATTAAGAAACTTACTCAAAACCACACAACTACATGGAAACTGAACAACCTGCTCCTGAATGACTACAGAGAAAATAATTAAATGAA
>NW_022324690.1:0-1591 GCF_002776525.5 Piliocolobus tephrosceles | reverse complement strand
TTCATTTAATTATTTTCTCTGTAGTCATTCAGGAGCAGGTTGTTCAGTTTCCATGTAGTTGTGTGGTTTTGAGTAAGTTTCTTAATCCTGAGTTCTAATTTGATTGCTCTGTGGTCTGAGAGACTGTTTGTTATGATTTCCATTCTTTTACATTTGCTGAGGAGTGTTTTCCTTCCAATTATGTGGTCAGGTTTAGAATAAGTGTGATGTGGTGCTAAGAAGAATGTGTATTCTGTCAATTTGGGGTAAAGAGTTCTACAGATGTCTATGAGGTCTGCTTGGTCCAGAGTTGAGTTCACATCCTGAATATCCTTGTTAGTTTTCTGTCTCATGGATCAGGCTAATATTGATAGTGGGGTGTTAAAGTCTCCCACTATTATAGTGTGGGAATCTGTGTTTGTTTGTAGGTCCCTAATAACTTGCTTTATGATTCTAGGTGCTCCTGTATTGGGTGCATATATATTTAGGATAGTTAGCTCTTGTTGTTGCATTGACCCCTTTACCATTATGTAATGCCCATCTTTGTCTCTTTTGATCTTTGTTGGTTTATCATCTGTTTGATCAGAGACTGGGATTCCAACCCCAGGTTTTTATTCTTTCTTTCTTTTTTTTCTGCTTTCCATTTGCTTGGTAAATATTCCTCCATCCATTTATTTTGAGTCTTTATGTGTCTTTGCACATGAGATGGGTCTCTTGAATACAGCATTTAGATGGATTTTGACTCTTTATTCAATTTGCCAGTCTGTGTCTTTTAATTGGAGCATTTAGCCCTTGTATTTAAGGTTAATATTGTTATGTGTGAATTTGATCCTGTCATTATGATGCTAGCTGGTTATTTTGCCCATTAGTTGATGCAGTTTCTTCATAGTGTCGATGGTCTTTAACAATTTGGAATGTTTTTGCAGTGGATGGTACCAGTTGTTCCTTTGTGTGTTTAGTGCTTCCTTCAGGAGTTCCTGTAAGGCAGGCAGGTCTCTCAGCATTTGCTTGTCTGTAAAGGATTTTATTTCTCCTTCGCTTATGAAACTTAGTTTAGCTGGATATGAAATTCTGGGTTGAAAATTACTTTCTTTAAGAATGTTGAATATTGGCTCCCCACTCTCTACTGGCTTGTAGGGTTTCTGCAGAGAGATCCACTGTTAGTCTGATGGGCTTCCATTTGTGGGTAACCCGATCTTTTTCTCTGACTGCCCTCAACACTTTTTTCTTCATTTCAACCTTGGTGAATCTGATGATTATGTGTCTTGGGGTTGCTCTTCTCGAGGAGTATCTTTGTGGTGTTCTCTGTATTTCCTGAATTTGAATGTTGGCCTGTCTTGCTAGGTTGGGGATGTTCTCCTGGATGATATTTTGAAGAGTGTTTTCCAATTTGATTCCATTCTCCCTGTCACTTTGAGGTGCCCCAATCAAACATAGATTTGGTCTTTTCACATAGTCCCATATTTCTTGGAGACTTTGTTCATTTATTTTTATTCTTTTTTCTCTAATCTTGTCTTCTTGCTTTATTTCATTAAGAGAAAAGAGAAGAAAGGAGATCAGAGATCTTTGTTATCTTCTGCTAGGGTTTGAATTTGTTTGTTCTTGCTTCTCT
>NW_022324689.1:0-1286 GCF_002776525.5 Piliocolobus tephrosceles | reverse complement strand
ATTAAATTACTGATAAACATCCTACCTGTGAAATAACTATTCAGGGACAGAAATTTAAAGGTGTGGTAGATACAGGAGCAGACATTTCAATCATTTCTCTGTAACACTGGTGATCCGCATGGCCAATTCAATTTAACATAGTTTAAGTTAACATAGTTGGAGTTGGTAAAGCCCCTGAAGTATATCAAAGTAGTTATGTTTTGCATTGTGAAGGGTCTGATGTACAACTTGGGACTATTCAGCCTATTATAATTTCTATACCTGTAAATTTATGGAGGAGAGATTTATTACAACAATGCAGAGCACAAGTTCTAATTCCAGAACAATTATATAGCCCTCAGAGTCAACATATGATGCATTAAAAGGGGTATGTCCCTGGTGTGGGACTAGGAAAAAATTTTCAAGGTTTGAAAGAACTGCTTAAGTGGAAAGACAAAGTTCCCACCGAGGTTTAGGATAGCATTTTTGATGGTGGCCATCGTTAAGCCTCCAGAAGCTATACCTTTGAAATGCTATCCAAACTGGCTAGAACAATGGCCGCTGAGTAAAGAGAAACTACAGGCTTTAGAGGACTTGGTTACTAAACAATTCTCGATAATAATTTTCCTAAAATGAACCCACGTTACTGCCTCTGGTCTCAAATGCAGATGCAGCATTACCTGGAAAGAAGCTAAAGCTGGGCAGTTCCAAGATGGCCAAATAGGAACAGCTTCAGGCTACAGCTCACAGCGTGAGTGACACAAAAGATAGGTGATTTCTGCATTTGCAACTGAGGTACTGGGTTCATCTCACTGGGGCGCATTGGACAGTGGGTGCTGGACAGTGGGTGCAGCCCACCGAGCGAGAGCCAAAGCAGGGTGAGACATTTCCTCACCCAGGAAGTGCAAGGGGTAAGGGAATTCCCTTTCCTAGCCAAGGGAAACCCTGACACACAACACCTGGAAATTCGGGTCACTCCCACCCTAATACTGTGCTTTTCCAAGGGTCTTAGCAAACTGCACACTAGGAGATTATATCCTGCACCTATCTTGGAGGGTTCTATGCCCACGGAGCTTCACTCATTGCTAGCACAGCAGTCTGAGATCTAACTGCAAGGCGGCAGTGAGGCTGGGGGAGGGGTGCCCACCATTGCTGAGGCTTGAGTAGGTAAACAAAGGGACCAGGAAGCTCGAACTGGGTGGAGCCCACCGCAACTCAAGGAGGCCTGTCTGCCTCTGTAGACTCCACCTCTGGGGACAAGGCATAGCCAAACAAAAGTCTGCAGAAACCTCTGCAGATTTAAATGT
>NW_022324688.1:0-1489 GCF_002776525.5 Piliocolobus tephrosceles | reverse complement strand
AAAAACTCACCAATAAGGAAACATAAAATCCTATTTTAAAAATAGGCCAAGAATATTAAACAGAAACCTTATTCAAAGAACACATACATATGTAAATATGCATGTGAAAAGATGTTCCACATCATATACTGATATGGTTTGGCTTTGTATTCCCATTCAAATCTCATCTTGTAATCCCCAGATGTTGAAGGAAGGACCTCGTGGGAGGTGAATGGATCATGGGGACAGCGTCCCCCATCCTGTTCTGATGATAGTGAGTTATCACGAAATCTGATGGTTTTATATGGGGTTCTTCCTCCTCCTCCTCCTTCACACTCTCTTGTCTGCTGCCATGTTGGAAGTGCCTGCTTCCCCTTCTGCCATGATTGTAAGTTTCCTGAGGCCTCCCCAGTCATGCATAACTGTGAGTCAACTAAACCTCTTTTCTATATAAATCATCTGGTTTTAGGCTGTTGTTTATAGCAATGTGAGAATGGACTTACTACATACACCACCAGGGGAATGCAAATTTAAACAATAATGAAATATCACTACACACCTATTAGAGTGGTCAAAACCTGGAACACTGAAAACACCAGATGCTGGTGAGGATGTGGAGCAAGAGGACTCTCATTCATTGCTGGTGCAACTGCAAAACGGCACAGCCACTGTGGAAGACAGTTGAACGCTTTCTTACGAAAACTAAACATACTCTTATCATACAATCCAGCAAACACATTCCTTGGTATCTACCCAACAAATTTAAATCTTATGTCCACACAAAAACCGGTACATGGATGTCTATAACAGCTTTATCCATAACTGCCAAAACTTGGAAGTAATCAAGACGCCCTTCAGTAGGTCAAAGTTGATAAATAAGCTTGGTACATGCAGACAATGGAATATTATTCTACACTAAATAGAAATCAGCTATCAAACCATGAAAGGACATGGAGGAATCTTAAATGCATATTACTACATGAAAGAAGTCAATCTAAAAGGCTACATACATACTGCATGATTCCAATTATATGACATTCCGGAAAAGGCAAAATTATGGAGGCAGCCAGAAGGTTGCCAGGAAGTAGGGGAAGGGATGAATAGGTGAAGCACAAAAAATATTTAGGGCAATGAAAATCCTCTGTAGTATAAGGCTAGATGCAAATGTCATTATACATTTTTCAAACACACAGAATGTACAACACCAAGAGTGAACTCTAATGTAAACTATGAACTTTGGGTGATAATGATATCAACTTAGGTTCATCAACTGTAACCAATGTACCACTCTGGTGCAGGATGTTGATAACGGGGGACACTAGGCAGAGTGTATGGGAAACCTCTGTGTCTTTTTCTCAATTTTATTGTGAACCTAAAACTGCTCTTTAAAAATTAAGTCTCTTGCCGGGCGCGGTGGCTCAAGCCTGTAATCCCAGCACTTTGGGAGGCCGAGACGGGCGGATCACGAGGTCAGGAGATCGAGACCATCCTGGCTAACACGGTGAAACCC
>NW_022324687.1:0-1286 GCF_002776525.5 Piliocolobus tephrosceles | reverse complement strand
ACATTTAAATCTGCAGAGGTTTCTGCAGACTTTTGTTTGGCTATGCCTTGTCCCCAGAGGTGGAGTCTACAGAGGCAGACAGGCCTCCTTGAGTTGCGGTGGGCTCCACCCAGTTCGAGCTTCCTGGTCCCTTTGTTTACCTACTCAAGCCTCAGCAATGGTGGGCACCCCTCCCCCAGCCTCACTGCCGCCTTGCAGTTAGATCTCAGACTGCTGTGCTAGCAATGAGTGAAGCTCCGTGGGCATAGAACCCTCCAAGATAGGTGCAGGATATAATCTCCTAGTGTGCAGTTTGCTAAGACCCTTGGAAAAGCACAGTATTAGGGTGGGAGTGACCCGAATTTCCAGGTGTTGTGTGTCAGGGTTTCCCTTGGCTAGGAAAGGGAATTCCCTTACCCCTTGCACTTCCTGGGTGAGGAAATGTCTCACCCTGCTTTGGCTCTCGCTCGGTGGGCTGCACCCACTGTCCAGCACCCACTGTCCAATGCGCCCCAGTGAGATGAACCCAGTACCTCAGTTGCAAATGCAGAAATCACCTATCTTTTGTGTCACTCACGCTGTGAGCTGTAGCCTGAAGCTGTTCCTATTTGGCCATCTTGGAACTGCCCAGCTTTAGCTTCTTTCCAGGTAATGCTGCATCTGCATTTGAGACCAGAGGCAGTAACGTGGGTTCATTTTAGGAAAATTATTATCGAGAATTGTTTAGTAACCAAGTCCTCTAAAGCCTGTAGTTTCTCTTTACTCAGCGGCCATTGTTCTAGCCAGTTTGGATAGCATTTCAAAGGTATAGCTTCTGGAGGCTTAACGATGGCCACCATCAAAAATGCTATCCTAAACCTCGGTGGGAACTTTGTCTTTCCACTTAAGCAGTTCTTTCAAACCTTGAAAATTTTTTCCTAGTCCCACACCAGGGACATACCCCTTTTAATGCATCATATGTTGACTCTGAGGGCTATATAATTGTTCTGGAATTAGAACTTGTGCTCTGCATTGTTGTAATAAATCTCTCCTCCATAAATTTACAGGTATAGAAATTATAATAGGCTGAATAGTCCCAAGTTGTACATCAGACCCTTCACAATGCAAAACATAACTACTTTGATATACTTCAGGGGCTTTACCAACTCCAACTATGTTAACTTAAACTATGTTAAATTGAATTGGCCATGCGGATCACCAGTGTTACAGAGAAATGATTGAAATGTCTGCTCCTGTATCTACCACACCTTTAAATTTCTGTCCCTGAATAGTTATTTCACAGGTAGGATGTTTATCAGTAATTTAAT
>NW_022324686.1:0-2898 GCF_002776525.5 Piliocolobus tephrosceles | reverse complement strand
GGCATAGCCAAACAAAAGTCTGCAGAAACCTCTGCAGATTTAAATGTCCCTGTCTGACAGCTTTGAAGAGAGTAGTGGTTCTCCCAGCACAGAGTTTGAGACCTGAGAATGGGCAGACTGCTTCCTCACGTGGGTCCCTGACCCCCGAGCAGCCTAACTGGGAGGCACCCCCCAGTAGGGGCCGACTGACTCCTCACACAGCCAGGTGTCCCTCTGAGATGAAGCTTCTAGAGGAACGATGAGGCAGCAACATTTGCTGTTCAGCAATATTCACCATTCTGCAGCCTCTGCAGCTGATACCCAGGCAAACAGGGTCTGGAGTGGACCTCCAGCAAACTCCAACAGACCTGCAGCTGAGGATCCTGACTGTTAGAAGGAAAACTAACAAACAGAAAGGACATCCACACCAAAACCCCATCTGTATGTCACCATCATCAAAGACCAAAGGTAGATAAAACCACCAAGATGGGGGAAAAACAGAGCAGAAAAGCTGAAAATTCTAAAAATCAGAGCACCTCTTCCCCTCCAAAGGAATGCAGCTCTCACCAGCAATGGAACAAAGCTGGATGGAGAATGACTTTGATGAGTTGAGAGAAGAAGGCTTCAGATGATCAAACTTCTCTGAGCTAAAGGAGGAAGTTCGAACCCATCGCAAAGCTAAAAACCTTGAAAAAAGATTAAACGAATGGCTAACTAGAATAACCAATGTAGAGAAGTCCTTAAATGACCTGATAGAGGTGAAAACCATGGCATGAGAACTACGTGACAAATGCACAAAGTTCAGTAACCAATTCGATCAACTGGAAGAAAGGGTATCAGTAATTGAAGATCAAATGAATGAAATGAAGTGAGAAGAGAAGTTTAGAGAAAAAAGAGTAAAAAGAAATGAACAAAGCCTCCAAGAAATATGGGACTATGTGAAAAGACCAAATTTACATCTGATTGGTATACCTGAAAGTGACGGGGAGAATGGAACCAAGTTGGAAAGCACTCTGCAGGATATTATCCAGGAGAACCTACCCAACCTAACAAGCCAGGCCAACATTCACATTCAGGAAATACAGAGAACACCACAAAGATACTCCTAAGAAGAGCAACTCCAAGACACATAATTGTCAGATTCACCAAAGTTGAAATGAAGGAAAAAATGTTAAGGGCAGCCAGAGAGGAAGGTCGGGTTACCCACAAAGGGAAGCCCATCAGACTAACAGCGGATCTCTCAGCAGGAACTCTGCAAGCCAGAAGAGTGGGGGCCAATATTCATCATTCTTAAAGAAAAGAATTTTCAACCCAGAATTTCATATCCAGCCAAACTAAGTTTCATAAGTGAAGGAGAAATAAAATCCTTTACAGACAAGCAAATGCTGAGAGATTTTGTCACCACCAGGACGGCCCTGCAAGAGCTCCTGAAGGAAGCACTAAACATGGAAAGGAACAACTGGTACCAGCCACTGCAAAAACATGCCAAAATGTAAATACCATCGATGCTAGGAAGAAACTGCATCAACTAATGGGCAAAATAACCAGCTAACATCATAATGACAGCATCATATTCACACATAACAATATTAACCTTAAATGTAAATGGGCTAAATGCTCCAATTAAAAGACACAGACTGGCAAATTGGATAAAGTGTCAAGACCCATCAGTGTGCTGTATTCAGGAGACCCATGTTATGTGCAGAGACACATATAGGCTCAAAATAAAGGGATGGAGGAAGATCTACCAAGCAAAAGGAAAACCAAAAAAGGCAGGGGTTGCAATCCTAGTCTCTGATAAAACAAACTTTAAACCAACAAAGATCAAAAGAGACAAGGCCATTACATAATGGAAAAAGGATCAATTCAACAAGAAGAGCTAACTATGCTAAATATATATGCACCCAATACAGGAGCACCCAGATTCATAATTCCTCAACAGTATAATTGTGAATTAGCGATGAACAGCTTTTTGAAAGTTCTTTAAGAGATTCAAGCAAGCACCCAGGTTTGAGAGCCATTGACACCAGGCAATCCTGTCACTCACAGATGAAGCCGTTAAGACATCCAGATCAGTCAGAGCTGATAGTCACTGCACACTGGCAGATGTGCCATGGGCACTGCTGGTTGTTATGACCACCATCTTTTCTCATTGGTCAATGGCCATCCTGTGTCCATAATGATGGTTAGTGTCCATGATAAAAATTTCAAATACAATTATATTTTGCAGCTAATAAGTAGTAACATTGAATGAGCACTAAGAATCTTCCTGCCATGAAGTCAGTTGTGTGTTCTCTGCATTCCCTGACCCTCACTTTTTGTGTAAAGTTTTGTGTATTACCTGATGAATAGAACAAAACTTGTTTGTGTCCATTAAACAGGCAATGTTTTCAAAAGATAAGCATTATCTTTCCTTTATCACTTCTAATAATTCAACTCTGTAGTCCTGATCAGTGTGGCTTATGAACTGGAAGACAAAAGACATTTTAAAAAACCTAATAGCTAAGTTAGTTTTTGAAGCTATTAATATTGCTAAAATTATTGCTATAGAAAAGAGAAAAAAGCATGCTGAATAGAACTCTGTTCTTAGAGATTTCTCCTGAAAAAGTCACATGTTATTTCTTCTCACCTCCATTGGCAAAAAAAAAAGCTATATGGTCATGCAAAAATTTAAGCAGGTGGGTTGGAATAGTCAGAATGCATTCATAAAAACTGAACTGAAAATATTTGGAGAACAGCGCCAATAACTATTGTGAATGCCAACATGCATCCCTAACAACCCCGTGCTGTTACTCTCCAGAGTTTTTATGTCTTGCAAAGTATTAGAACTTCCTATCTGAAGCCATACCACTCAGAGGGACTGCAAAATACGTAATGACATCTCCTTTAGGATGTCCTTAGAGAATTCAAGGAAAAGAA
>NW_022324685.1:0-2898 GCF_002776525.5 Piliocolobus tephrosceles | reverse complement strand
TTCTTTTCCTTGAATTCTCTAAGGACATCCTAAAGGAGATGTCATTACGTATTTTGCAGTCCCTCTGAGTGGTATGGCTTCAGATAGGAAGTTCTAATACTTTGCAAGACATAAAAACTCTGGAGAGTAACAGCACGGGGTTGTTAGGGATGCATGTTGGCATTCACAATAGTTATTGGCGCTGTTCTCCAAATATTTTCAGTTCAGTTTTTATGAATGCATTCTGACTATTCCAACCCACCTGCTTAAATTTTTGCATGACCATATAGCTTTTTTTTTTGCCAATGGAGGTGAGAAGAAATAACATGTGACTTTTTCAGGAGAAATCTCTAAGAACAGAGTTCTATTCAGCATGCTTTTTTCTCTTTTCTATAGCAATAATTTTAGCAATATTAATAGCTTCAAAAACTAACTTAGCTATTAGGTTTTTTAAAATGTCTTTTGTCTTCCAGTTCATAAGCCACACTGATCAGGACTACAGAGTTGAATTATTAGAAGTGATAAAGGAAAGATAATGCTTATCTTTTGAAAACATTGCCTGTTTAATGGACACAAACAAGTTTTGTTCTATTCATCAGGTAATACACAAAACTTTACACAAAAAGTGAGGGTCAGGGAATGCAGAGAACACACAACTGACTTCATGGCAGGAAGATTCTTAGTGCTCATTCAATGTTACTACTTATTAGCTGCAAAATATAATTGTATTTGAAATTTTTATCATGGACACTAACCATCATTATGGACACAGGATGGCCATTGACCAATGAGAAAAGATGGTGGTCATAACAACCAGCAGTGCCCATGGCACATCTGCCAGTGTGCAGTGACTATCAGCTCTGACTGATCTGGATGTCTTAACGGCTTCATCTGTGAGTGACAGGATTGCCTGGTGTCAATGGCTCTCAAACCTGGGTGCTTGCTTGAATCTCTTAAAGAACTTTCAAAAAGCTGTTCATCGCTAATTCACAATTATACTGTTGAGGAATTATGAATCTGGGTGCTCCTGTATTGGGTGCATATATATTTAGCATAGTTAGCTCTTCTTGTTGAATTGATCCTTTTTCCATTATGTAATGGCCTTGTCTCTTTTGATCTTTGTTGGTTTAAAGTTTGTTTTATCAGAGACTAGGATTGCAACCCCTGCCTTTTTTGGTTTTCCTTTTGCTTGGTAGATCTTCCTCCATCCCTTTATTTTGAGCCTATATGTGTCTCTGCACATAACATGGGTCTCCTGAATACAGCACACTGATGGGTCTTGACACTTTATCCAATTTGCCAGTCTGTGTCTTTTAATTGGAGCATTTAGCCCATTTACATTTAAGGTTAATATTGTTATGTGTGAATATGATGCTGTCATTATGATGTTAGCTGGTTATTTTGCCCATTAGTTGATGCAGTTTCTTCCTAGCATCGATGGTATTTACATTTTGGCATGTTTTTGCAGTGGCTGGTACCAGTTGTTCCTTTCCATGTTTAGTGCTTCCTTCAGGAGCTCTTGCAGGGCCGTCCTGGTGGTGACAAAATCTCTCAGCATTTGCTTGTCTGTAAAGGATTTTATTTCTCCTTCACTTATGAAACTTAGTTTGGCTGGATATGAAATTCTGGGTTGAAAATTCTTTTCTTTAAGAATGATGAATATTGGCCCCCACTCTTCTGGCTTGCAGAGTTCCTGCTGAGAGATCCGCTGTTAGTCTGATGGGCTTCCCTTTGTGGGTAACCCGACCTTCCTCTCTGGCTGCCCTTAACATTTTTTCCTTCATTTCAACTTTGGTGAATCTGACAATTATGTGTCTTGGAGTTGCTCTTCTTAGGAGTATCTTTGTGGTGTTCTCTGTATTTCCTGAATGTGAATGTTGGCCTGGCTTGTTAGGTTGGGTAGGTTCTCCTGGATAATATCCTGCAGAGTGCTTTCCAACTTGGTTCCATTCTCCCCGTCACTTTCAGGTATACCAATCAGATGTAAATTTGGTCTTTTCACATAGTCCCATATTTCTTGGAGGCTTTGTTCATTTCTTTTTACTCTTTTTTCTCTAAACTTCTCTTCTCACTTCATTTCATTCATTTGATCTTCAATTACTGATACCCTTTCTTCCAGTTGATCGAATTGGTTACTGAACTTTGTGCATTTGTCACGTAGTTCTCATGCCATGGTTTTCACCTCTATCAGGTCATTTAAGGACTTCTCTACATTGGTTATTCTAGTTAGCCATTCGTTTAATCTTTTTTCAAGGTTTTTAGCTTTGCGATGGGTTCGAACTTCCTCCTTTAGCTCAGAGAAGTTTGATCATCTGAAGCCTTCTTCTCTCAACTCATCAAAGTCATTCTCCATCCAGCTTTGTTCCATTGCTGGTGAGAGCTGCATTCCTTTGGAGGGGAAGAGGTGCTCTGATTTTTAGAATTTTCAGCTTTTCTGCTCTGTTTTTCCCCCATCTTGGTGGTTTTATCTACCTTTGGTCTTTGATGATGGTGACATACAGATGGGGTTTTGGTGTGGATGTCCTTTCTGTTTGTTAGTTTTCCTTCTAACAGTCAGGATCCTCAGCTGCAGGTCTGTTGGAGTTTGCTGGAGGTCCACTCCAGACCCTGTTTGCCTGGGTATCAGCTGCAGAGGCTGCAGAATGGTGAATATTGCTGAACAGCAAATGTTGCTGCCTCATCGTTCCTCTAGAAGCTTCATCTCAGAGGGACACCTGGCTGTGTGAGGAGTCAGTCGGCCCCTACTGGGGGGTGCCTCCCAGTTAGGCTGCTCGGGGGTCAGGGACCCACGTGAGGAAGCAGTCTGCCCATTCTCAGGTCTCAAACTCTGTGCTGGGAGAACCACTACTCTCTTCAAAGCTGTCAGACAGGGACATTTAAATCTGCAGAGGTTTCTGCAGACTTTTGTTTGGCTATGCC
>NW_022324684.1:0-3157 GCF_002776525.5 Piliocolobus tephrosceles | reverse complement strand
CACACTAGGAGATTATATCCTGCACCTATCTTGGAGGGTTCTATGCCAAAGGAGCTTCGCTCATTGCTAGCACAGCAGTCTGAGATCTAACTGCAAGGCGGCAGTGAGGCTGGGGGAGGGGTGCCCGCCATTGCTGAGGCTTGAGTAGGTAAACTAAGCCACTGGGAAGCTCGAACTGGGTGGAGCCCACCGCAACTCAAGGAGGCCTGTCTGCCTCTGTAGACTCCACCTCTGGGGACAGGGCATAGCAAAACAAAAGTCTGCAGAAACCTCTGCAGATTTAAATGTCCCTGTCTGACAGCTTTGAAGAGAGTAGTGGTTCTCCCAGCACAGAGTTTGAGACCTGAGAATGGGCAGACTGCTTCCTCAAGTGGGTCCCTGACCCCCGAGCTGCCTAACTGGGAGGCACCCCCCAGTAGGGCCGACTGACTCCTCACACAGCCAGGTGTCCCTCTGAGATGAAGCTTCTAGAGGAACGATGAGGCAGCAACATTTGCTGTTCAGCAATATTCACCATTCTGCAGCCTCTGCAGCTGATACCCAGGCAAACAGCGTCTGGAGTGGACCTCCAGGAAACTCCAACAGACCTGCAGCTGAGGATCCTGACTGTTAGAAGGAAAACTAACAAACAGAAAGGACATCCACACCAAAACCCCATGTGTATGTCACCATCATCAAAGACCAAAGGTAGATAAAACAACCAAGATGGGGGAAAAACAGAGCAGAAAAGCTGAAAATTCTAAAAATCAGAGCACCTTTCCCCCTCCAAAGGAATGCAGCTCCTCACCAGCAATGGAACAAAGCTGGATGGAGAATGACTTTGATGAGTTGAGAGAAGAAGGCTTCAGATGATCAAACTTCTCTGAGCTAAAGGAGGAAGTTCGAACCCATCGCAAAGAAGCTAAAAACCTTGAAAAAAGATTAAACAAATGGCTAACTAGAATAACCAATGCAGAGAAGTCCTGAAATGACCTGATAGAGGTGAAAACCATGGCATGAGAACTATGTGACAAATGCACAAACTTCAGTAACCAATTCGATCAACTGGAAGAAAGGGTATCAGTAATTGAAGATCAAATGAATGAAATGAAGCGAGAAGAGAAGTTTAGAGAAAAAAGAGTAAAAAGAAATGAACAAAGCCTACAAGAAATATGGGACTATGTGAAAAGACCAAATTTACGTCTGATTGGTATACCTGAAAGTGACGGGGAGAATGGAACCAAGTTGGAAAGCACTCTGCAGGATATTATCCAGGAGAACCTACCCAACCTAACATGCCAGGCCAACATTCACATTCAGGAAATACAGGGAATGCCACAAAGATACTCCTCAAGAAGAGCAACTCCAAGACACATAATTGTCAGATTCACCAAAGTTGAAATGAAGGAAAAAATGTTAAGGGCAGCCAGAGAGAAATGTCGGGTTACCCACAAAGGGAAGCCCATCAGACTAACAGCAGATCTCTCAGCAGGAACTTTGCAAGCCAGAAGAGTGGGGGCCAATATTCATCATTCTTAAAGAAAAGAATTTTAAACCCAGAATTTCATATCCAGCCAAACTAAGTTTCATAAGTGAAGGAGAAATAAAATCCTTTACAGACAAGTAAATGCTGAGAGATTTTGTCACCACCAGGCCTGCCCTGCAAGAGCTCCTGAAGGAAGCACTAAACATGGAAAGGAACAACTGGTACCAGCCACTGCAAAAACATGCCAAAATGTAAATACCATCAATGCTAGGAAGAAACCACATCAACCAATGGGCAAAATAACCAGCTAACATCATAATGACAGCATCATATTCACACATAACAATATTAACCTTAAATGTAAATGGGCTTAATGCTCCAATTAAAAGACACAGACTGGCAAATTGGATAAAGTGTCAAGACCCATCAGTGTGCTGTATTCAGGAGACCCATGTTATGTGCAGAGACACACATAGGCTCTAAATAAAGGGATGGAGGAAGATCTACCAAGCAAAAAGAAAACCAAAAAAGGCAGGGGTTGCAATCCTAGTCTCTGATAAAACAAACTTTAAACCAACAAAGATCAAAAGAGACAAGGCCATTACATAATGGAAAAAGGATCAATTCAACAAGAAGAGCTAACTATGCTAAATATATATGCACCCAATACAGGAGCACCCAGATTCATAATTCCTAAACAGTATAATTGTGAATTAGCAATGAACATATTTTTGAAAGTTCTTTAAGAGATTCAAGCTAGCACCCAGGTTTGAGAGCCATTGACACCAGGCAATCCTGTCACTCACAGATGAAGCCATTAAGACATCAGATCAGTCAGAGCTGATAGTCACTGCACGCTGGCGGATGTGCCATGGGCACTGCTGGTTGTTATGGCCACCATCTTTTCTCATTGGTCAATGGCCATCCTGTGTCCATAATGATGGTTAGTGTCCATGATAAAAATTTCAAATACAATTATATTTTGCAGCTAATAAGTAGTAACATTGAATAAGCACTAAGAATCTTCCTGCCATGAAGTCAGTTGTGTGTTCTCTGCATTCCCTGACCCTCACGTTTTGTGTAAAGTTTTGTGTATTACCTGATGAATAGAACAAAACTTGTTTGTGCCCATTAAACAGGTAATTCATGTTTTCAAAAGATAAGCATTATCTTTCCTTTATCACTTCTAATAATTCAACTCTGTAGTCCTGATCAGTGTGGCTTATGAAATGGAAGACCAAAGACATTTTAAAAAACCTAATAGCTAAGTTAGTTTTTGAAGCTATTAATATGCTAAAATTATTGCTATAGAAAAGAGAAAAAAGCATGCTGAATAGAACTCTGTTCTTAGAGATTTCTCCTGAAAAAGTCACATGTTATTTCTTCTCACCTCCATTGGCAAAAAAAAAAAAAAAAAAAAAAAAGCTATATGGTCATGCAAAAATTTTAGCAGGTGGGTTGGAATAGTCAGAATGCATTCATAAAAACTGAACGGAAAGTATTTGGAGAACAGCACCAATGACTATTGTGAATGCCAACATGTATCCCTAACAACCTCGTGCTGTTACTCTCCAAAGTTTTTATGTCTTGCAAAGTATTAGAACTTCCTATCTGAAGCCATACCACTCAGGGACTGCAAAATACATAATGACATCTCCTTTAGGATGTCCTTAGAGAATTCAAGGAAAAGAA
>NW_022324683.1:0-3157 GCF_002776525.5 Piliocolobus tephrosceles | reverse complement strand
TTCTTTTCCTTGAATTCTCTAAGGACATCCTAAAGGAGATGTCATTATGTATTTTGCAGTCCCTGAGTGGTATGGCTTCAGATAGGAAGTTCTAATACTTTGCAAGACATAAAAACTTTGGAGAGTAACAGCACGAGGTTGTTAGGGATACATGTTGGCATTCACAATAGTCATTGGTGCTGTTCTCCAAATACTTTCCGTTCAGTTTTTATGAATGCATTCTGACTATTCCAACCCACCTGCTAAAATTTTTGCATGACCATATAGCTTTTTTTTTTTTTTTTTTTTTTTTGCCAATGGAGGTGAGAAGAAATAACATGTGACTTTTTCAGGAGAAATCTCTAAGAACAGAGTTCTATTCAGCATGCTTTTTTCTCTTTTCTATAGCAATAATTTTAGCATATTAATAGCTTCAAAAACTAACTTAGCTATTAGGTTTTTTAAAATGTCTTTGGTCTTCCATTTCATAAGCCACACTGATCAGGACTACAGAGTTGAATTATTAGAAGTGATAAAGGAAAGATAATGCTTATCTTTTGAAAACATGAATTACCTGTTTAATGGGCACAAACAAGTTTTGTTCTATTCATCAGGTAATACACAAAACTTTACACAAAACGTGAGGGTCAGGGAATGCAGAGAACACACAACTGACTTCATGGCAGGAAGATTCTTAGTGCTTATTCAATGTTACTACTTATTAGCTGCAAAATATAATTGTATTTGAAATTTTTATCATGGACACTAACCATCATTATGGACACAGGATGGCCATTGACCAATGAGAAAAGATGGTGGCCATAACAACCAGCAGTGCCCATGGCACATCCGCCAGCGTGCAGTGACTATCAGCTCTGACTGATCTGATGTCTTAATGGCTTCATCTGTGAGTGACAGGATTGCCTGGTGTCAATGGCTCTCAAACCTGGGTGCTAGCTTGAATCTCTTAAAGAACTTTCAAAAATATGTTCATTGCTAATTCACAATTATACTGTTTAGGAATTATGAATCTGGGTGCTCCTGTATTGGGTGCATATATATTTAGCATAGTTAGCTCTTCTTGTTGAATTGATCCTTTTTCCATTATGTAATGGCCTTGTCTCTTTTGATCTTTGTTGGTTTAAAGTTTGTTTTATCAGAGACTAGGATTGCAACCCCTGCCTTTTTTGGTTTTCTTTTTGCTTGGTAGATCTTCCTCCATCCCTTTATTTAGAGCCTATGTGTGTCTCTGCACATAACATGGGTCTCCTGAATACAGCACACTGATGGGTCTTGACACTTTATCCAATTTGCCAGTCTGTGTCTTTTAATTGGAGCATTAAGCCCATTTACATTTAAGGTTAATATTGTTATGTGTGAATATGATGCTGTCATTATGATGTTAGCTGGTTATTTTGCCCATTGGTTGATGTGGTTTCTTCCTAGCATTGATGGTATTTACATTTTGGCATGTTTTTGCAGTGGCTGGTACCAGTTGTTCCTTTCCATGTTTAGTGCTTCCTTCAGGAGCTCTTGCAGGGCAGGCCTGGTGGTGACAAAATCTCTCAGCATTTACTTGTCTGTAAAGGATTTTATTTCTCCTTCACTTATGAAACTTAGTTTGGCTGGATATGAAATTCTGGGTTTAAAATTCTTTTCTTTAAGAATGATGAATATTGGCCCCCACTCTTCTGGCTTGCAAAGTTCCTGCTGAGAGATCTGCTGTTAGTCTGATGGGCTTCCCTTTGTGGGTAACCCGACATTTCTCTCTGGCTGCCCTTAACATTTTTTCCTTCATTTCAACTTTGGTGAATCTGACAATTATGTGTCTTGGAGTTGCTCTTCTTGAGGAGTATCTTTGTGGCATTCCCTGTATTTCCTGAATGTGAATGTTGGCCTGGCATGTTAGGTTGGGTAGGTTCTCCTGGATAATATCCTGCAGAGTGCTTTCCAACTTGGTTCCATTCTCCCCGTCACTTTCAGGTATACCAATCAGACGTAAATTTGGTCTTTTCACATAGTCCCATATTTCTTGTAGGCTTTGTTCATTTCTTTTTACTCTTTTTTCTCTAAACTTCTCTTCTCGCTTCATTTCATTCATTTGATCTTCAATTACTGATACCCTTTCTTCCAGTTGATCGAATTGGTTACTGAAGTTTGTGCATTTGTCACATAGTTCTCATGCCATGGTTTTCACCTCTATCAGGTCATTTCAGGACTTCTCTGCATTGGTTATTCTAGTTAGCCATTTGTTTAATCTTTTTTCAAGGTTTTTAGCTTCTTTGCGATGGGTTCGAACTTCCTCCTTTAGCTCAGAGAAGTTTGATCATCTGAAGCCTTCTTCTCTCAACTCATCAAAGTCATTCTCCATCCAGCTTTGTTCCATTGCTGGTGAGGAGCTGCATTCCTTTGGAGGGGGAAAGGTGCTCTGATTTTTAGAATTTTCAGCTTTTCTGCTCTGTTTTTCCCCCATCTTGGTTGTTTTATCTACCTTTGGTCTTTGATGATGGTGACATACACATGGGGTTTTGGTGTGGATGTCCTTTCTGTTTGTTAGTTTTCCTTCTAACAGTCAGGATCCTCAGCTGCAGGTCTGTTGGAGTTTCCTGGAGGTCCACTCCAGACGCTGTTTGCCTGGGTATCAGCTGCAGAGGCTGCAGAATGGTGAATATTGCTGAACAGCAAATGTTGCTGCCTCATCGTTCCTCTAGAAGCTTCATCTCAGAGGGACACCTGGCTGTGTGAGGAGTCAGTCGGCCCTACTGGGGGGTGCCTCCCAGTTAGGCAGCTCGGGGGTCAGGGACCCACTTGAGGAAGCAGTCTGCCCATTCTCAGGTCTCAAACTCTGTGCTGGGAGAACCACTACTCTCTTCAAAGCTGTCAGACAGGGACATTTAAATCTGCAGAGGTTTCTGCAGACTTTTGTTTTGCTATGCCCTGTCCCCAGAGGTGGAGTCTACAGAGGCAGACAGGCCTCCTTGAGTTGCGGTGGGCTCCACCCAGTTCGAGCTTCCCAGTGGCTTAGTTTACCTACTCAAGCCTCAGCAATGGCGGGCACCCCTCCCCCAGCCTCACTGCCGCCTTGCAGTTAGATCTCAGACTGCTGTGCTAGCAATGAGCGAAGCTCCTTTGGCATAGAACCCTCCAAGATAGGTGCAGGATATAATCTCCTAGTGTG
>NW_022324682.1:0-1767 GCF_002776525.5 Piliocolobus tephrosceles | reverse complement strand
CATGAGGAATCTGCCCCCATGACCCAAACACCTCCCACGAGCCCCCCTCCAACAGTGGGGATCACATTTCAATATGAGATTTGGAAGAGACAAAACATTCAAACCTTATCAGTCTGTAAAAATGTTTGGAAGAATAAAGTGCTACTAGCAGTTGAGTCATTCAATATTTAAGGGCAAGCTGCTTCCATGGGCTTGGTCTTAGGAGGGAATTAAAGAACAGCTAAGGTGAAACCAACTCAATAGTCCCATAGACAGTTCTGGTCTTAAGCTTGAAACTTACATTTGTATTAACTGAGTTCCTTCCTCAGGAAAGGACCCTCAGCACTTTGGGACACTGAGGTGAGCAGATCACCTGAGGTCAGGAGTTCAAGACCAGCCTGGCCAACATGATGAAACCCCAAAATTAGCCAGGCATAGTGGCGCATGCCTGTAATCCCAGATACTCAGGAGGCTGAGGCAGGAGAATTGCTTGAATCCGGTAGGCAGAGGTTGCAGTGAGCCAAGCTCACACCACTGCACTCCAGCCTGGGCGACAAGAGTGAAACTCAGTCTCAAAAAAAAAAAAAAAAAAGTGTTTATTGAGATAATTTCCCACTCATCTTGATTCAGAGTGCTTTTAGTGCTGCTTTCTCCTGAAGGAACATCCTTGTGTAAGCCTTGCTTTTCTTCCTGTAGGCTGGCAGAGGACAGTGGAGCAGCCAACACACAACATTTTTGTTAGTGCATGGCTAAGGACTGTGGTGATTTTATAGCATCCTGGGCATTTACACCCATGAAGTAGGAATTGGGGCTCTGCACCAGGCGCTGCTTCTTGTGTTTCCTCTTCTCCTTTTCTGGAGAGGGATGAAGGAGATCTTTTGTGAGAGGCACGTTCTTGTGGATAGGTTGTCACCGCTGGAAAGAGACTGGGTAATTTATAAAGAAAAAGGTGGGGCCAGGCGTGGTGGCTCAAGCCTGTAATCCCAGCACTTTGGGAGGCCGAGACGGGTGGATCACGAGGTCAGGAGATCAAGACCATCCTGGCTAACACGGTGAAACCCCATCTCTACTAAAAAATACAAAAAAACTAGCCGGGCGAGGTGGCGGGCGCCTGTAGTCCGAGCTACTCAGGAGGCTGAGGCAGGAGAATGGCATGAACCCAGGAGGCAGAGCTTGCAGTGAGCTGAGATCCGGCTACTGCACTCCAGCCTGGGAGACAGAGCAAGACTCCATCTCAAAAAAAAAAAAAAGAAAGAAAAGAAAAAGAAAAGAGGTGGCCGGCTGCAGTGGCTCATGGCTGTAATCCCAGGACTTTGGGAGGCCAAGGTGGGCGGATCACCTGAGGTCAGGAGTTCAAGACCAGCCTAGCCAAAATGGTGAAATCCTGTCTCTACTGCAAATACAAAAATTAGCTGGGCATAATGGCGGGCACCTGTAATCCCAGCTACTCGGAAGGCTGAGGCCGGTGAATCGCTTGAACCCGGGAGGTGGAGGTTGCAGTGAGCCGAGATTGCACCATTGCACTCCAGCCTGGGCAACAAGAGTGAAACTCCATCTCAAAAAAAAAAAAAGAAAAAAAGAGAGAGGAAAAAAAAGAGGTTTAACTGGCTCACCATTCTGCAGGCTTTACAGGAAACATGGCACCATGATCTGCTTGGCTTCTGGTGAGGCCTTAGGGAGCTTTTACTCATAGCAGAAGGCAAAGCAGGAGCAGACATGTCACGTGGTGAGAGCGAGTGGCGGAGGTGGAGGAGGTGCCACACTTTTTAAAACAACCAGAGCTCATGA
>NW_022324681.1:0-1767 GCF_002776525.5 Piliocolobus tephrosceles | reverse complement strand
TCATGAGCTCTGGTTGTTTTAAAAAGTGTGGCACCTCCTCCACCTCCGCCACTCGCTCTCACCACGTGACATGTCTGCTCCTGCTTTGCCTTCTGCTATGAGTAAAAGCTCCCTAAGGCCTCACCAGAAGCCAAGCAGATCATGGTGCCATGTTTCCTGTAAAGCCTGCAGAATGGTGAGCCAGTTAAACCTCTTTTTTTTCCTCTCTCTTTTTTTCTTTTTTTTTTTTTGAGATGGAGTTTCACTCTTGTTGCCCAGGCTGGAGTGCAATGGTGCAATCTCGGCTCACTGCAACCTCCACCTCCCGGGTTCAAGCGATTCACCGGCCTCAGCCTTCCGAGTAGCTGGGATTACAGGTGCCCGCCATTATGCCCAGCTAATTTTTGTATTTGCAGTAGAGACAGGATTTCACCATTTTGGCTAGGCTGGTCTTGAACTCCTGACCTCAGGTGATCCGCCCACCTTGGCCTCCCAAAGTCCTGGGATTACAGCCATGAGCCACTGCAGCCGGCCACCTCTTTTCTTTTTCTTTTCTTTCTTTTTTTTTTTTTTGAGATGGAGTCTTGCTCTGTCTCCCAGGCTGGAGTGCAGTAGCCGGATCTCAGCTCACTGCAAGCTCTGCCTCCTGGGTTCATGCCATTCTCCTGCCTCAGCCTCCTGAGTAGCTCGGACTACAGGCGCCCGCCACCTCGCCCGGCTAGTTTTTTTGTATTTTTTAGTAGAGATGGGGTTTCACCGTGTTAGCCAGGATGGTCTTGATCTCCTGACCTCGTGATCCACCCGTCTCGGCCTCCCAAAGTGCTGGGATTACAGGCTTGAGCCACCACGCCTGGCCCCACCTTTTTCTTTATAAATTACCCAGTCTCTTTCCAGCGGTGACAACCTATCCACAAGAACGTGCCTCTCACAAAAGATCTCCTTCATCCCTCTCCAGAAAAGGAGAAGAGGAAACACAAGAAGCAGCGCCTGGTGCAGAGCCCCAATTCCTACTTCATGGGTGTAAATGCCCAGGATGCTATAAAATCACCACAGTCCTTAGCCATGCACTAACAAAAATGTTGTGTGTTGGCTGCTCCACTGTCCTCTGCCAGCCTACAGGAAGAAAAGCAAGGCTTACACAAGGATGTTCCTTCAGGAGAAAGCAGCACTAAAAGCACTCTGAATCAAGATGAGTGGGAAATTATCTCAATAAACACTTTTTTTTTTTTTTTTTTGAGACTGAGTTTCACTCTTGTCGCCCAGGCTGGAGTGCAGTGGTGTGAGCTTGGCTCACTGCAACCTCTGCCTACCGGATTCAAGCAATTCTCCTGCCTCAGCCTCCTGAGTATCTGGGATTACAGGCATGCGCCACTATGCCTGGCTAATTTTGGGGTTTCATCATGTTGGCCAGGCTGGTCTTGAACTCCTGACCTCAGGTGATCTGCTCACCTCAGTGTCCCAAAGTGCTGAGGGTCCTTTCCTGAGGAAGGAACTCAGTTAATACAAATGTAAGTTTCAAGCTTAAGACCAGAACTGTCTATGGGACTATTGAGTTGGTTTCACCTTAGCTGTTCTTTAATTCCCTCCTAAGACCAAGCCCATGGAAGCAGCTTGCCCTTAAATATTGAATGACTCAACTGCTAGTAGCACTTTATTCTTCCAAACATTTTTACAGACTGATAAGGTTTGAATGTTTTGTCTCTTCCAAATCTCATATTGAAATGTGATCCCCACTGTTGGAGGGGGGCTCGTGGGAGGTGTTTGGGTCATGGGGGCAGATTCCTCATG
>NW_022324680.1:0-1134 GCF_002776525.5 Piliocolobus tephrosceles | reverse complement strand
AACTAGAACAGCAGCACTGCCGCCTCCCTGGGTTTCCAGCTACACGACCCTAAGACATGAATGACAGAACTGGGTCCCCCCCATGGCTCCAGCTCCAAGACCCACAGATTTGAACAGCAGCACCGGCTCCTCCCTGGGTCTCCCTCCAGCTCCACAACCCTCAGGCACGAACAGCAGCAGCACCGGCTCCTCCCACTGTCTCCAGTTCCACCAACCTCAAACTACAACAGCAGTACCAGCCTCTCCCCAGGGATCCAAATCCACAACCCTCAAAATACAGTGGCATCGCCGGCTCCTCCCTGGTTTTCCTGCTCCCAAACCCTCAAACTTCAAGTGACACACCGGATCCTCCCCACAGTTGAAGAGCAGCACAGTCTCTTCCCCAAAATTCCGATCCATGCACGACCCTCTGACTTAAATGCTCGAAGCACCGGCTCCTCCCAAGGTCTCCAGTTCCACAACAATCAAACTATACAGCAGCACCGGCTCCTCCCCAGGTCTACAGCTCCACCACGCTCACACTAGACACCAAGACTACCTCCTCCCCGCTCTCCAGCTACACCACCCTCAGACTTGAACAGCAGCAGTTGCTCCTCCCTGTACCTCAAGTCCCATGACCCTCAGACTGGAACAAGAGCAACACCAGCTCCCCACGAGGGCTCCAGCTTCAGGACCCACATATTTAAACAGCAGCACCGGCTCTTCCTGAGACCTCCAGCTCCACTACCCTCAAACTAGAAGACAGCACCAGCTCCTCCTAGGGTCTCCAGCTCCACGACCCTCAGACTAGAACAGTAAAACCGGCTCCTCCCTGGATCTCCAGTTCAATGACTCTCAGACTTGAAAGGCAGCACCGGCTCCTCACAAAGGTTCTGGCTCCAAGACCTTCAAACTAGAATAGCAGCACCTGCTGTCCTTGGGTCTCCAGCTCCACAACCCTCAAAGTAGAAGAGCAGCCCTGGCTCTTCCCCGAGTCTCCAGCTCCTCAAGTCTGAGGGTTGTAGAACTGGAGACTCGGGGAGGAGTCAGTGCTGCTGTTCTAGTATCAGGGTCATGGATCTGGAGACCCAGGGTGGAGCTGGTGCTGCTGTTCTAGTGTGAGGGTCGTGGATCTGGAGACCCAGGGTGGAGCTG
>NW_022324679.1:0-1134 GCF_002776525.5 Piliocolobus tephrosceles | reverse complement strand
CAGCTCCACCCTGGGTCTCCAGATCCACGACCCTCACACTAGAACAGCAGCACCAGCTCCACCCTGGGTCTCCAGATCCATGACCCTGATACTAGAACAGCAGCACTGACTCCTCCCCGAGTCTCCAGTTCTACAACCCTCAGACTTGAGGAGCTGGAGACTCGGGGAAGAGCCAGGGCTGCTCTTCTACTTTGAGGGTTGTGGAGCTGGAGACCCAAGGACAGCAGGTGCTGCTATTCTAGTTTGAAGGTCTTGGAGCCAGAACCTTTGTGAGGAGCCGGTGCTGCCTTTCAAGTCTGAGAGTCATTGAACTGGAGATCCAGGGAGGAGCCGGTTTTACTGTTCTAGTCTGAGGGTCGTGGAGCTGGAGACCCTAGGAGGAGCTGGTGCTGTCTTCTAGTTTGAGGGTAGTGGAGCTGGAGGTCTCAGGAAGAGCCGGTGCTGCTGTTTAAATATGTGGGTCCTGAAGCTGGAGCCCTCGTGGGGAGCTGGTGTTGCTCTTGTTCCAGTCTGAGGGTCATGGGACTTGAGGTACAGGGAGGAGCAACTGCTGCTGTTCAAGTCTGAGGGTGGTGTAGCTGGAGAGCGGGGAGGAGGTAGTCTTGGTGTCTAGTGTGAGCGTGGTGGAGCTGTAGACCTGGGGAGGAGCCGGTGCTGCTGTATAGTTTGATTGTTGTGGAACTGGAGACCTTGGGAGGAGCCGGTGCTTCGAGCATTTAAGTCAGAGGGTCGTGCATGGATCGGAATTTTGGGGAAGAGACTGTGCTGCTCTTCAACTGTGGGGAGGATCCGGTGTGTCACTTGAAGTTTGAGGGTTTGGGAGCAGGAAAACCAGGGAGGAGCCGGCGATGCCACTGTATTTTGAGGGTTGTGGATTTGGATCCCTGGGGAGAGGCTGGTACTGCTGTTGTAGTTTGAGGTTGGTGGAACTGGAGACAGTGGGAGGAGCCGGTGCTGCTGCTGTTCGTGCCTGAGGGTTGTGGAGCTGGAGGGAGACCCAGGGAGGAGCCGGTGCTGCTGTTCAAATCTGTGGGTCTTGGAGCTGGAGCCATGGGGGGGACCCAGTTCTGTCATTCATGTCTTAGGGTCGTGTAGCTGGAAACCCAGGGAGGCGGCAGTGCTGCTGTTCTAGTT
>NW_022324678.1:0-1149 GCF_002776525.5 Piliocolobus tephrosceles | reverse complement strand
CCTAAAACATGAATGGCAGAACCGCGTCCCCCCCCAGGGCTCCAGCTCCAAGACCCGCAGATTTGAACAGCAGCACCAGCTCCTCCCTGGGTCTCCAGCTCCACGGCCCTTAGACATGAACAATAGCACCGGATCCTCCCTGGGTCTCCAGCTCCACAATCCTCAGACATGAACAATAGCACCGGCTCCTCCCTGGGTCTCCAGCTCCACAATCCTCAGACTAGACCAGCAACACCGGTTCCTCCCTGGGTCTCCAGCTCTACAACTCTCAGACATGAACAGCAGCAGCACCGGCTCCTCCCACTGTCTCCAGTTCCACCAACCTCAAACTACAATAGCAGTACGAGCCTCTCCCCAGGGATCCAAATCCACAACCCTCAAAATACAGTGGCATCACCGGCTCCTCCCTGGGTGTCCTGCTCCCAAACCCTCAAACTTCAAGTGACACAACGGATCCTCCCCACAGTTGAAGAGCAGCACAGGCTCTTCCCCAAAATTCCAGATCCACGACCCTCTGACTTAAATGCTCTAAGCACCAGCTCCTCCCAAGGTCTCCAGTTCCACGACTATCAAACTATATAGCAGCACCGGCTCCTCCCCAGGTCTACAGCTCCACCACGCTCACACTAGACACCAAGACTACCTCCTCCCCGCTCTCCAGCTACACCACCCTCAGACTTGAACAGCAGCAGTTGCTCCTCCCTGTACCTCAAGTCCCATGACCCTCAGACTGGAACAAGAGCAACACCAGCTCCCCACGAGGGCTCCAGCTTCAGGACCCACAGATTTAAACAGCAGCACCGGCTCTTCCTGAGATCTCCAGCTCCACTACCCTCAAACTAGAAGACAGCACCAGCTCCTCCTAGGGTCTCCAGCTCCACGACCCTCAGACTAGAACAGTAAAACCAGCTCCTCCCTGGATCTCCAGCTCAATGACTCTCAGACTTGAAAGGCAGCACCGGCTCCTCACAAAGGTTCTGGCTCCAAGACCCTCAAACTAGAATAGCAGCAGCTGCTGTCCTTGGGTCTCCAGCTCCACAACCCTCAAAGTAGAAGAGCAGCCCTGGCTCTTCCCTGAGTCTCCAGCTCCTCAAGTCTGAGGGTTGTAGAACTGGAGACTCGGGGAGGAGTCAGTGCTGCTGTTCTAGT
>NW_022324677.1:0-1038 GCF_002776525.5 Piliocolobus tephrosceles | reverse complement strand
TATTTTGTTCTAAAGTTACTGAAATTAGCTGTTAGTCCTATTGAGGAACCGTTGTATGTAAAACTTGCTAATTGCTTGTTTTCAATATTTTATCTTTTCAAAAATTTGATCGGGTTTATGTCTGGGATCTTTATGAGTTGGTCCTATTTGGAATATTTTTTAAGTTCTTGAATGTGTAGCTCATACCCTCCCATCGAACTTAAGAAGATTTCAGTGACTATTTCTTTAATCTGTCCTGACTTGATAATTCTAATTCCTATTTCCAAATTCACTAATTCTTTCTTCTGCCTTCAGAAAGCTGCTGTTGAATTATTTTACTATTTTTTAATTTAAACTATTTTACTTTTTGGCACTAGAATTCATCTTTGGATCCTTTTTATTTCTTCTTTATTAATATTTTACTTTCCCAGTTTTCTTTCCCAGTTTTCTTCAGTTCTTTAGCCATGACTTCCTTTAGCCTATAAAGCATTTTTCAGATAGTTAATTTAAAGGTTTTATCTACTAATTCCAGTGTCTGTGCTTCCTCACAACCAGCTGTCTTTTTCCCCCCATGTGAATAGGCCATACTTCCTTTTTCTTTTTATGCCTTGTGATTTGTAAAAAAACACAACTGTGGAGTTTGAATATTTAAAGGTAGCAACTCCGGGATTAGATTCTCCTCATAACACTGTGCAGTTTGAATATTTACCTGTGGTAACTCTGGGAATTAGATTCTCCTTATTCCCCTAGGTTTGCTGGTGTTAATGTTTTAGGGCTTTACTTGTCCATTTGGTGAGTTTTGCAAAGATTGTATTCCTTATGCTGTGTAGTTACTGAAGTCTATGTTTCGTTATCTCAGAAGCAAGCAAGTGACTGGACAGAGGTTTTTCTTGTTTGTTTAAATGCCTCTGGAGTTAAAAGATAATCCTACTCTCCTAATTTGTGCAGAGTAGCTCTGAGTTGTGTTACTTCAATACCAAGCCAGACTACCCAGGACTGTGCCTTAACGTTAATATTTTGCTTTTGCACCTTTGGGATAATTGTGGGCTCTACAAAAGC
>NW_022324676.1:0-1149 GCF_002776525.5 Piliocolobus tephrosceles | reverse complement strand
ACTAGAACAGCAGCACTGACTCCTCCCCGAGTCTCCAGTTCTACAACCCTCAGACTTGAGGAGCTGGAGACTCAGGGAAGAGCCAGGGCTGCTCTTCTACTTTGAGGGTTGTGGAGCTGGAGACCCAAGGACAGCAGCTGCTGCTATTCTAGTTTGAGGGTCTTGGAGCCAGAACCTTTGTGAGGAGCCGGTGCTGCCTTTCAAGTCTGAGAGTCATTGAGCTGGAGATCCAGGGAGGAGCTGGTTTTACTGTTCTAGTCTGAGGGTCGTGGAGCTGGAGACCCTAGGAGGAGCTGGTGCTGTCTTCTAGTTTGAGGGTAGTGGAGCTGGAGATCTCAGGAAGAGCCGGTGCTGCTGTTTAAATCTGTGGGTCCTGAAGCTGGAGCCCTCGTGGGGAGCTGGTGTTGCTCTTGTTCCAGTCTGAGGGTCATGGGACTTGAGGTACAGGGAGGAGCAACTGCTGCTGTTCAAGTCTGAGGGTGGTGTAGCTGGAGAGCGGGGAGGAGGTAGTCTTGGTGTCTAGTGTGAGCGTGGTGGAGCTGTAGACCTGGGGAGGAGCCGGTGCTGCTATATAGTTTGATAGTCGTGGAACTGGAGACCTTGGGAGGAGCTGGTGCTTAGAGCATTTAAGTCAGAGGGTCGTGGATCTGGAATTTTGGGGAAGAGCCTGTGCTGCTCTTCAACTGTGGGGAGGATCCGTTGTGTCACTTGAAGTTTGAGGGTTTGGGAGCAGGACACCCAGGGAGGAGCCGGTGATGCCACTGTATTTTGAGGGTTGTGGATTTGGATCCCTGGGGAGAGGCTCGTACTGCTATTGTAGTTTGAGGTTGGTGGAACTGGAGACAGTGGGAGGAGCCGGTGCTGCTGCTGTTCATGTCTGAGAGTTGTAGAGCTGGAGACCCAGGGAGGAACCGGTGTTGCTGGTCTAGTCTGAGGATTGTGGAGCTGGAGACCCAGGGAGGAGCCGGTGCTATTGTTCATGTCTGAGGATTGTGGAGCTGGAGACCCAGGGAGGATCCGGTGCTATTGTTCATGTCTAAGGGCCGTGGAGCTGGAGACCCAGGGAGGAGCTGGTGCTGCTGTTCAAATCTGCGGGTCTTGGAGCTGGAGCCCTGGGGGGGGACGCGGTTCTGCCATTCATGTTTTAGG
>NW_022324675.1:0-2456 GCF_002776525.5 Piliocolobus tephrosceles | reverse complement strand
TTTTTTTTTTTTTTTTTTTTTTTTTTTCTGAGGCGGAGTCTCGCTCTGTCGCCCAGGCTGGAGTGCAGTGGCGCCATCTCAGCTCACTGCAAGCTCCGCCCCCCGGGTTCACGCCATTCTCCTGCCTCAGCCTCCCGAGTAGCTGGGACTATAGGCGCCCGCCACTGCGCCCGGCTAGTTTTTTGTATTTTTTTTAATAGAGACGGGGTTTCACCATGTTAGCCAGGATGGTCTCGATATCTTGACCTCGTGATCCGCCCGTCTCGGCCTCCCAAAGTGCTGGGATTACAGGCTTGAGCCACCACGCCCGGCCACCAGTTTTCTTTTGTAGCCCATGATCTGACTAGAAAAGTTCCAGAAGAGATTTTAATAATTACAGTGACGCTGAAAAAAGGAAATGACCTACTGTGTTATCTGTTTTAGAAATTAACTTTCAGTCCTACTCTCAGTAATGTACTTTATGGTATTGGAAATCAGAACATCTTGGAAGGTATTAAAAAATATTAATATTTAGGCCTCAATCTCAGAAATTCTGATGCAGTTTGTTCATGATGAAGTCCACTTTTGAAAGATTTTCAGATGACTCAAGTGTGGTCCAGGTTATGGTTTTATTGTCATTGTCACTAAACTCTTGAAGAAATAATTTCATGTATGTGTATTTGGAGCATCATTTAAAAATTGGTACATAAAAGTTCAAAATGCAGTCATTATTACTAAATGGACTGAGATAACATATATTGTTCTGGTACTGGAATATTTAGGTAGTACTCAGAAGCTTGAGCAAAGCTCTAACAATTAGTAACTAAAGGAAAGAAAATTGTCCTTTATAGATATAAGCCACCTTAAAGTGCCCTTGCTCATTCTCATTGAAAGAGACAGCCTTAGGCCAGCAACATTTGGAAGTAGCACATTTTAAATGTTACCTTAGGTAGATAAACGTATTAACCTACCTAAGAAAGAAGAATAAAAGGGCGGGGAAGCGATGCAAAGCAAGAAAATAAATAACTAAAGGCTGAATATCCCTTATCTGAAATGCTTGGAGTCAGAAGTTTCAGATTTTGAATTCTTTTAAAATTTAGGGATATTTACCGATACATAATGTGTTATCTTAGGGATGAAAACTTAAGTCTAAACATGAAATTAATATATGCTTTAATATACCTTATACACACAGCCTGATGGTAATTGTATACAATATTTTTAGTAATTTTGTGCATGAAACAGCTTTGATGGCATTTTTGACTGTGACCCATCACATAGGGTCAGGTGTAGAATTTTCCTTGTGTGGCGTTATGTCAGTGCTCAAAACATTTTGGATTTGGAGCATTTCAAATTTCAGATTTTCAGATTAGGTACATTGAACCTGTATCATAAAGCAAAAGTGGAAACAGCTCTTGAAAGTCTTGGCCCTAGAGGGAGCATTTCCAGTATATTGTTCCTAGTTCTCTGTCGTAATGGGCAAAGGCTGTTGCAGCAAAGAGATTTCAAGTATTTCCCATAGGCAAGACTCTTCCCATAGTGAGGAATGCATCACACATCTTAGTTGATGCATGCAACTTTTCTGGTTCTATTAGCAATACCATGATGGCCAAGTAAACTTTCAGCTGATTATGATCTGTTTATTTATATAACTTGAAAACATTGACAGAATCGTTGTATGTCTGAATAATGAATATTCCAGTCCATAAAAGCATATGTTACATTTAAATGATACATATAAGTTGACATTATATGTTTTTGTTGCTTTGTTTTATTTTATTTATCTCAGTTTCACATGTCTCTCATAGCCTGATTATCTCTAGGAATCAAGAATACTGCCTTCCAAAGGAGGGGTGGATCCCAGAACAATGCTTCTTAACTTGTGAGTTAATTCAAATCACTTGAGAGTGTTGTGAGCATACAGATTCAAATTCAGTAGACCTGGGGTGGGACCTAAGATTTTGTATTTTTAATAAACTTCAGGGGACCGCTATGCTGCTGATCTATATTACATACAGCAAGTTATTACTGCATAATTGTATAATAAAGATGCCTACCGGAAACATCTTCTTAGTTCCAGCCAACATTCCCTAGATGAGTGAAGCTTTAAAAAAAAAAAGTGCCAGTGCTTCCCCCCACCCACATTTAGTCACAATCTGTGGAGAATGGGCACCTGATGGATCTCCCCATATGATTCCTCATTGAAACCAGGATTGGTAATTATTGCTAGCTATACAAGAGTTATATTTTACTATTTTTGTAAATATGAAAATTTGGCATTTAGTGAAGCCAAATATTTTCTAAGTCTTAATGATAAATGATAATAAAAGCTGTTGAATAAAATTCTATTTATAGCATTTAAAATGGAACCACAAATGCTTCTTTAATTGATTTTTAAACAAAAATCAACACTGGCAGAAATTAGAATAATTTTTTTTTTTTTTTTTTTTTGACATGGTCTCGCTCTGTCACCCAGG
>NW_022324674.1:0-2456 GCF_002776525.5 Piliocolobus tephrosceles | reverse complement strand
CCTGGGTGACAGAGCGAGACCATGTCAAAAAAAAAAAAAAAAAAAAATTATTCTAATTTCTGCCAGTGTTGATTTTTGTTTAAAAATCAATTAAAGAAGCATTTGTGGTTCCATTTTAAATGCTATAAATAGAATTTTATTCAACAGCTTTTATTATCATTTATCATTAAGACTTAGAAAATATTTGGCTTCACTAAATGCCAAATTTTCATATTTACAAAAATAGTAAAATATAACTCTTGTATAGCTAGCAATAATTACCAATCCTGGTTTCAATGAGGAATCATATGGGGAGATCCATCAGGTGCCCATTCTCCACAGATTGTGACTAAATGTGGGTGGGGGGAAGCACTGGCACTTTTTTTTTTTAAAGCTTCACTCATCTAGGGAATGTTGGCTGGAACTAAGAAGATGTTTCCGGTAGGCATCTTTATTATACAATTATGCAGTAATAACTTGCTGTATGTAATATAGATCAGCAGCATAGCGGTCCCCTGAAGTTTATTAAAAATACAAAATCTTAGGTCCCACCCCAGGTCTACTGAATTTGAATCTGTATGCTCACAACACTCTCAAGTGATTTGAATTAACTCACAAGTTAAGAAGCATTGTTCTGGGATCCACCCCTCCTTTGGAAGGCAGTATTCTTGATTCCTAGAGATAATCAGGCTATGAGAGACATGTGAAACTGAGATAAATAAAATAAAACAAAGCAACAAAAACATATAATGTCAACTTATATGTATCATTTAAATGTAACATATGCTTTTATGGACTGGAATATTCATTATTCAGACATACAACGATTCTGTCAATGTTTTCAAGTTATATAAATAAACAGATCATAATCAGCTGAAAGTTTACTTGGCCATCATGGTATTGCTAATAGAACCAGAAAAGTTGCATGCATCAACTAAGATGTGTGATGCATTCCTCACTATGGGAAGAGTCTTGCCTATGGGAAATACTTGAAATCTCTTTGCTGCAACAGCCTTTGCCCATTACGACAGAGAACTAGGAACAATATACTGGAAATGCTCCCTCTAGGGCCAAGACTTTCAAGAGCTGTTTCCACTTTTGCTTTATGATACAGGTTCAATGTACCTAATCTGAAAATCTGAAATTTGAAATGCTCCAAATCCAAAATGTTTTGAGCACTGACATAACGCCACACAAGGAAAATTCTACACCTGACCCTATGTGATGGGTCACAGTCAAAAATGCCATCAAAGCTGTTTCATGCACAAAATTACTAAAAATATTGTATACAATTACCATCAGGCTGTGTGTATAAGGTATATTAAAGCATATATTAATTTCATGTTTAGACTTAAGTTTTCATCCCTAAGATAACACATTATGTATCGGTAAATATCCCTAAATTTTAAAAGAATTCAAAATCTGAAACTTCTGACTCCAAGCATTTCAGATAAGGGATATTCAGCCTTTAGTTATTTATTTTCTTGCTTTGCATCGCTTCCCCGCCCTTTTATTCTTCTTTCTTAGGTAGGTTAATACGTTTATCTACCTAAGGTAACATTTAAAATGTGCTACTTCCAAATGTTGCTGGCCTAAGGCTGTCTCTTTCAATGAGAATGAGCAAGGGCACTTTAAGGTGGCTTATATCTATAAAGGACAATTTTCTTTCCTTTAGTTACTAATTGTTAGAGCTTTGCTCAAGCTTCTGAGTACTACCTAAATATTCCAGTACCAGAACAATATATGTTATCTCAGTCCATTTAGTAATAATGACTGCATTTTGAACTTTTATGTACCAATTTTTAAATGATGCTCCAAATACACATACATGAAATTATTTCTTCAAGAGTTTAGTGACAATGACAATAAAACCATAACCTGGACCACACTTGAGTCATCTGAAAATCTTTCAAAAGTGGACTTCATCATGAACAAACTGCATCAGAATTTCTGAGATTGAGGCCTAAATATTAATATTTTTTAATACCTTCCAAGATGTTCTGATTTCCAATACCATAAAGTACATTACTGAGAGTAGGACTGAAAGTTAATTTCTAAAACAGATAACACAGTAGGTCATTTCCTTTTTTCAGCGTCACTGTAATTATTAAAATCTCTTCTGGAACTTTTCTAGTCAGATCATGGGCTACAAAAGAAAACTGGTGGCCGGGCGTGGTGGCTCAAGCCTGTAATCCCAGCACTTTGGGAGGCCGAGACGGGCGGATCACGAGGTCAAGATATCGAGACCATCCTGGCTAACATGGTGAAACCCCGTCTCTATTAAAAAAAATACAAAAAACTAGCCGGGCGCAGTGGCGGGCGCCTATAGTCCCAGCTACTCGGGAGGCTGAGGCAGGAGAATGGCGTGAACCCGGGGGGCGGAGCTTGCAGTGAGCTGAGATGGCGCCACTGCACTCCAGCCTGGGCGACAGAGCGAGACTCCGCCTCAGAAAAAAAAAAAAAAAAAAAAAAAAAAA
>NW_022324673.1:0-2351 GCF_002776525.5 Piliocolobus tephrosceles | reverse complement strand
TCTCAGCTCACTGCAAGCTCCGCCCCCCGGGTTCACGCCATTCTCCTGCCTCAGCCTCCCGAGTAGCTGGGACTATAGGCGCCCGCCACTGCGCCCGGCTAGTTTTTTGTATTTTTTTTAGTAGAGACGGGGTTTCACCATGTTAGCCAGGATGGTCTGGATATCTTGACCTCGGGATCCGCCCGTCTCGGCCTCCCAAAGTGCTGGGATTACAGGCTTGAGCCACCACGCCCGGCCACCAGTTTTCTTTTGTAGCCCATGATCTGACTAGAAAAGTTCCAGAAGAGATTTTAATAATTACAGTGATGCTGAAAAAAGGAAATGACCTACTGTGTTATCTGTTTTAGAAATTAACTTTCAGTCCTACTCTCAGTAATGTACTTTATGGTATTGGAAATCAGAACATCTTGGAAGGTATTAAAAAATATTAATATTTAGGCCTCAATCTCAGAAATTCTGATGCAGTTTGTTCATGATGAAGTCCACTTTTGAAAGATTTTCAGATGACTCAAGTGTGGTCCAGGTTATGGTTTTATTGTCATTGTCACTAAACTCTTGAAGAAATAATTTCATGTATGTGTATTTGGAGCATCATTTAAAAATTGGTACATAAAAGTTCAAAATGCAGTCATTATTACTAAATGGACTGAGATAACATATATTGTTCTGGTACTGGAATATTTAGGTAGTACTCAGAAGCTTGAGCAAAGCTCTAACAATTAGTAACTAAAGGAAAGAAAATTATCCTTTATAGATATAAGCCACCTTAAAGTGCCCTTGCTCATTCTCATTGAAAGAGACAGCCTTAGGCCAGCAACATTTGGAAGTAGCACATTTTAAATGTTACCTTAGGTAGATAAACGTATTAACCTACCTAAGAAAGAAGAATAAAAGGGCGGGGAAGCGATGCAAAGCAAGAAAATAAATAACTAAAGGCTGAATATCCCTTATCTGAAATGCTTGGAGTCAGAAGTTTCAGATTTTGAATTCTTTTAAAATTTAGGGATATTTACCGATACATAATGTGTTATCTTAGGGATGAAAACTTAAGTCTAAACATGAAATTAATATATGCTTTAATATACCTTATACACACAGCCTGATGGTAATTGTATACAATATTTTTAGTAATTTTGTGCATAAAACAGCTTTGATGGCATTTTTGACTGTGACCCATCACATAGGGTCAGGTGTAGAATTTTCCTTGTGTGGCGTTATGTCAGTGCTCAAAACATTTTGGATTTGGAGCATTTCAAATTTCAGATTTTCAGATTAGGTACATTGAACCTGTATCATAAAGCAAAAGTGGAAACAGCTCTTGAAAGTCTTGGCCCTAGAGGGAGCATTTCCAGTATATTGTTCCTAGTTCTCTGTCATAAAGATGGGCAAAGGCTGTTGCAGCAAAGAGATTTCAAGTATTTCCCATAGGCAAGACTCTTCCCATAGTGAGGAATGCATCACACATCTTAGTTGATGCATGCAACTTTTCTGGTTCTATTAGCAATACCATGATGGCCAAGTAAACTTTCAGCTGATTATGATCTGTTTATTTATATAACTTGAAAACATTGACAGAATCGTTGTATGTCTGAATAATGAATATTCCAGTCCATAAAAGCATATGTTACATTTAAATGATACATATAAGTTGACATTATATGTTTTTGTTGCTTTGTTTTATTTTATTTATCTCAGTTTCACATGTCTCTCATAGCCTGATTATCTCTAGGAATCAAGAATACTGCCTTCCAAAGGAGGGGTGGATCCCAGAACAATGCTTCTTAACTTGTGAGTTAATTCAAATCACTTGAGAGTGTTGTGAGCATACAGATTCAAATTCAGTAGACCTGGGGTGGGACCTAAGATTTTGTATTTTTAATAAACTTCAGGGGACCGCTATGCTGCTGATCTATATTACATACAGCAAGTTATTACTGCATAATTGTATAATAAAGATGCCTACCGGAAACATCTTCTTAGTTCCAGCCAACATTCCCTAGATGAGTGAAGCTTTAAAAAAAAAAAGTGCCAGTGCTTCCCCCCACCCACATTCAGTCACAATCTGTGGAGAATGGGCACCTGATGGATCTCCCCATATGATTCCTCATTGAAACCAGGATTGGTAATTATTGCTAGCTATACAAGAGTTATATTTTACTATTTTTGTAAATATGAAAATTTGGCATTTAGTGAAGCCAAATATTTTCTAAGTCTTAATGATAAATGATAATAAAAGCTGTTGAATAAAATTCTATTTATAGCATTTAAAATGGAACCACAAATGCTTCTTTAATTGATTTTTAAACAAAAATCAACACTGGCAGAAATTAGAATAATTTTTTTTTTTTTTT
>NW_022324672.1:0-2351 GCF_002776525.5 Piliocolobus tephrosceles | reverse complement strand
AAAAAAAAAAAAAAATTATTCTAATTTCTGCCAGTGTTGATTTTTGTTTAAAAATCAATTAAAGAAGCATTTGTGGTTCCATTTTAAATGCTATAAATAGAATTTTATTCAACAGCTTTTATTATCATTTATCATTAAGACTTAGAAAATATTTGGCTTCACTAAATGCCAAATTTTCATATTTACAAAAATAGTAAAATATAACTCTTGTATAGCTAGCAATAATTACCAATCCTGGTTTCAATGAGGAATCATATGGGGAGATCCATCAGGTGCCCATTCTCCACAGATTGTGACTGAATGTGGGTGGGGGGAAGCACTGGCACTTTTTTTTTTTAAAGCTTCACTCATCTAGGGAATGTTGGCTGGAACTAAGAAGATGTTTCCGGTAGGCATCTTTATTATACAATTATGCAGTAATAACTTGCTGTATGTAATATAGATCAGCAGCATAGCGGTCCCCTGAAGTTTATTAAAAATACAAAATCTTAGGTCCCACCCCAGGTCTACTGAATTTGAATCTGTATGCTCACAACACTCTCAAGTGATTTGAATTAACTCACAAGTTAAGAAGCATTGTTCTGGGATCCACCCCTCCTTTGGAAGGCAGTATTCTTGATTCCTAGAGATAATCAGGCTATGAGAGACATGTGAAACTGAGATAAATAAAATAAAACAAAGCAACAAAAACATATAATGTCAACTTATATGTATCATTTAAATGTAACATATGCTTTTATGGACTGGAATATTCATTATTCAGACATACAACGATTCTGTCAATGTTTTCAAGTTATATAAATAAACAGATCATAATCAGCTGAAAGTTTACTTGGCCATCATGGTATTGCTAATAGAACCAGAAAAGTTGCATGCATCAACTAAGATGTGTGATGCATTCCTCACTATGGGAAGAGTCTTGCCTATGGGAAATACTTGAAATCTCTTTGCTGCAACAGCCTTTGCCCATCTTTATGACAGAGAACTAGGAACAATATACTGGAAATGCTCCCTCTAGGGCCAAGACTTTCAAGAGCTGTTTCCACTTTTGCTTTATGATACAGGTTCAATGTACCTAATCTGAAAATCTGAAATTTGAAATGCTCCAAATCCAAAATGTTTTGAGCACTGACATAACGCCACACAAGGAAAATTCTACACCTGACCCTATGTGATGGGTCACAGTCAAAAATGCCATCAAAGCTGTTTTATGCACAAAATTACTAAAAATATTGTATACAATTACCATCAGGCTGTGTGTATAAGGTATATTAAAGCATATATTAATTTCATGTTTAGACTTAAGTTTTCATCCCTAAGATAACACATTATGTATCGGTAAATATCCCTAAATTTTAAAAGAATTCAAAATCTGAAACTTCTGACTCCAAGCATTTCAGATAAGGGATATTCAGCCTTTAGTTATTTATTTTCTTGCTTTGCATCGCTTCCCCGCCCTTTTATTCTTCTTTCTTAGGTAGGTTAATACGTTTATCTACCTAAGGTAACATTTAAAATGTGCTACTTCCAAATGTTGCTGGCCTAAGGCTGTCTCTTTCAATGAGAATGAGCAAGGGCACTTTAAGGTGGCTTATATCTATAAAGGATAATTTTCTTTCCTTTAGTTACTAATTGTTAGAGCTTTGCTCAAGCTTCTGAGTACTACCTAAATATTCCAGTACCAGAACAATATATGTTATCTCAGTCCATTTAGTAATAATGACTGCATTTTGAACTTTTATGTACCAATTTTTAAATGATGCTCCAAATACACATACATGAAATTATTTCTTCAAGAGTTTAGTGACAATGACAATAAAACCATAACCTGGACCACACTTGAGTCATCTGAAAATCTTTCAAAAGTGGACTTCATCATGAACAAACTGCATCAGAATTTCTGAGATTGAGGCCTAAATATTAATATTTTTTAATACCTTCCAAGATGTTCTGATTTCCAATACCATAAAGTACATTACTGAGAGTAGGACTGAAAGTTAATTTCTAAAACAGATAACACAGTAGGTCATTTCCTTTTTTCAGCATCACTGTAATTATTAAAATCTCTTCTGGAACTTTTCTAGTCAGATCATGGGCTACAAAAGAAAACTGGTGGCCGGGCGTGGTGGCTCAAGCCTGTAATCCCAGCACTTTGGGAGGCCGAGACGGGCGGATCCCGAGGTCAAGATATCCAGACCATCCTGGCTAACATGGTGAAACCCCGTCTCTACTAAAAAAAATACAAAAAACTAGCCGGGCGCAGTGGCGGGCGCCTATAGTCCCAGCTACTCGGGAGGCTGAGGCAGGAGAATGGCGTGAACCCGGGGGGCGGAGCTTGCAGTGAGCTGAGA
>NW_022324671.1:3165-7605 GCF_002776525.5 Piliocolobus tephrosceles | reverse complement strand
GCTCAGGAAGTTGAGATATATGGATGTATGTGTTTGTACTGGGCCCATGGCTGAGGAATGTGTGAATGTGTTTGTGTTCTTTCATTTGCCCCTCTCTCAGGTACCTCTGGAGCCAATCTTGGGTCTTATAAGTCTGACTCTATTTCAGTGTCTACATGTTGGTATTGGGCTTTGAGGACCATGAGCTGTATGGTGTCAAACCTTTCCCTGACAAACTGCAAAATTCTGTTAATAACACAAGGTCCTATGGTAAACAGAAATAGTAGACTTAGCAGGGGTCCAAGGAAAGGGGCTAACAGAGAAAACACAGAGGAATTTCACCATTGGTTTGCAGCTGAGGCAAACTGCTGTTTTTTCATTGCAATGCTTAACTTGCGTAACTGTTGGACCCAGTTTTCTACAAGTCCTGATTCATTTATGTAGAAACAACAGTCTTCCTTCAGAAACATACATGTCCCACCTTTTTCAGCAGTGAGCAGGTCTAGGGCCCTCCGGTTCTGCAAGGTTACCTGAGCTAGGGATGTGAGCTGTCACTGAAGGGAGGCAAGGGACTCAGCTGACTCCTCCATAGCAACGGCAAATTGTTGGTACAACTTGTTGCTTTCTATGAGGGTGTGACCGAGGGCTCCCCCTGCCAGTCCGGCCACAATGAGGGACGAGGTGAGGGAGATTCCCGCAATGAGGGGGAGAAATATGGCTCGTGCAGGTCTCAGTCTAGGGGCTGGGTGAATAGCAGTACTAGTCCAGTTACCGGTGTACCCCAGGAACTCACCGGCAGTTAGGAGAGTTAACCGGGGAATTAATGTGACAGGAAGACACAGTAGGTTGGTAACAGAGGGACCAGATAAGTTCTTAGATAATGTTCCATTACACCAAAAGAATATGCCCGGCGGGGCCCTTAGGGTGGTATTGGGGGGTGTTACAGTGATGTTGCAGAGGCTGGAGTTAGTGCCTGAAAAACAGTAGGGAAACTTCTCCTGACTGGGGTTCAGGTACAGTGGCACATTAAGAATAGGTGCATGCGAGAGATTCTGAAAGTTGTTAGTTTGGGTAGAGGATTCCCACGGCAGAGGGACAGTGGTTAGTGGTGGGCGCCCTAGGGTGGCACACAGAAAGCAGCCAGACAAGCTGTGAAGTCCTGTAAGGTTAGCAAGTTCTAATCCTTCTTGTAATAATTCTAACCAGGAGAAAGGACGTAAATCTTGTGTTAGTCTGTCTTCCTATCATTGGATATCCCCATGGACCAGGGGCTGTACCTGAACTAGGCCATACCACAAATAGAGGTGACTGCTAGGCCACGTGGAGGAAGAGGAATAGTATACAGCCCCATGTTGAGGCTTGGTCCAGTGGGAGTTCCAAGGGTCGTTAACTATCCAAGTATAGGTGCCGCCTCTACCCTGCTGGTAGAAGTTCCACCCGGATTGTTCATTCCACCCTCTGACTGAATGCATGTTACAGTAACTCTAGGGGCAGCCTGCGTTTTGGTGCCACCAATAGTGTTTACAATTGTATTTAGTCTGATCAAACTCAAAACATATCATTGGCGCCTTTGGTTTGGCTATCTGAAAACCAGTAAAATTTAGCAAAATTGGGTCACTGCACCCTGTGGAGGGGCAATCAGCACTGGCCAATAATTTCCCGGGCTTATGAGGTTGCCCAGGGTGGGTTCGGTTTTCATAAAGCCAGAATCTCCAGGCAAAGGGATTAGGAGCTGGTTTTGCGTTTTCCCCAGCGGCCACTAGGGCAACTAAAGCTAGGGTTAGACTACCTAGCTGCATGTTTGCAGTGGGCTATGCTGCCGGCGCAGGGTGAGTTTTAAGGGGTTGTTCTTAGCTCTGTCCACAGTCCACGTGGCCGGTGCTTCAGTCACTGCCGTGATTGGCCCAAGGAGATCGGAGGTCGGGTCCACTGGTTTGACGTGGGTGTAGTGGATCCACGACGTGATGCCTTCTACCTTCAGGGTGGTGGGTGTGGTTAGGAGTACCTGGAGTGGTCCCTTCCACCTGGGTTCTAGGGTCTCTTGTCGGTGTCGCTTAACCAGGACCCAGTCTCCCAGCTGGTACGGATGGGGTGTCGGCAGGGGACCGGTTTCATATAGTTCCTTCAGCTTGGGCCAGATTTCCTGATGAACTTTCTGTAAGGCTTGTAGGGAAAACAAGAGTTCAGAGACATTTTCTGTTTCAGATTTGAGCAGATCATCTTTTAGGCTAGGAACCAGGGGTGAGGGTCTGCCATACATGATTTCATAAGGGGTAAGGCCCAGTCTGTAAGGAGTATTTCGGGCCCAGAACAGAGCGTAGGGGAGGAGGACCACCCAATTAGCGCCAGTCTCCATAGTCAATTTAGTTAAGGTCTCTTTTAAGGTCTGATTCATCCTTTCTACCTGTCCTGAACTTTGGGGTCAGTAAGCACAATGTAATTTCCAATTAGCCCCAAGGATGGAAGCCAAATCCTGACTCACCTTAGCAATGAAGGCCGGCCCATTATCTGACCCTATCTGGACGGGGAAGCCATACCTGGGGAGGATGTCTTCCAGAATTTTCTTTGCTACAACCTGAGTGGTTTCTCTTTTGGTTGGGAATGCTTCAATCCACCCTGAAAAAGTATCTACAAAGACAAGTAAGTAACGATACCCGTATTTTCCTGGTTTTATCTCAGTAAAATCTACTTCCCAGTAGATACCGGGCCTGGTTCCCCTGAGCCTTGTTCCTGTTGTAGCCTGGGATTGGGGATAGGTGTTGTTAAGCTGGCAGACTTTGCAGCTCGTCACGATGCTGCTGGCCGTCTCGGCTATATGTCTGATCTTGAGCTTGGAGCATCTGATCAGGTCTATCATCCGCTGGGCACCCAGGTGGGTGGTTCGGTGGATGTGTTCCAACACTTGTTGTCCCAATTTTTCTGGTAGGATAGTTTGGTCATTAGTATCAGTCCACCACCCATTCTGGATCTGTTTCAGGGGAAGTTTGTCGATCCACTGGAGATCTTGTTCTGAATAATCAGGGAGATGTGGCAAGTCCCGGGGGCCCGGATCAGGGAGCTGGAGTGCAAGGAGTTGGCTGGGAGCCTTTGCCACACTCCTTGCAGTTTGGTCTGCCAGAAAGTTGCCTTGAGCAATTGGAGTGGTTGGTTTCTGATGCCCTGGGCAATGTACAATAGCCAATTTTTCTGGTCTCCATAGGGCTGTTAACAGGGCTAGGATCTCTTGCTTGTTTTTTATCTCTTTTCCTTCAGCCGTTAGTAACCCTCGCTCCCTGTAGATGGCCCCACGTATATGCGCCATAGCAAAAGCATATCGGCTGTCAGTGTATACTGTCAGTTTCCTCCCTGCCCCTAAGGTAAGAGCTTGGGTGAGCGCTATCAGTTCTGCCTTTTGGGCCGATGTCCCCGGGGGCAGGGGTTCTGCCCAGATTACCTCAGTCTCTGAAGTCACTGCTGCTCCAGCATACCTCTGGCCTTGGTGTATGAAGCTGCTCCCATCGGTGAACCAAACGAGGTCAGCATCAGGAAGTGGGCGGTCCTGCAGGTCCTCTCAAACTCCGTGCACCTGAGCTAGTATCTCAGTGCAATCATGGAGTGGGGCGTCCAGGTCTGGGTTGGGCAGCAGCGAGGCAGGGTTTAAGGTTGTTGGGGGCAGGAAAGTTATCCTGAGGGGGTTTAGTAGTAGTCCTTGGTAGTGGGTGAGCTGGGCATTACTTATCCTTCGATTAGGTGGCTGTTTGAGTACACCCTCGATGGCATGTGGGGTAACGACCCGTAATTCTTGACCCATGACAAGTTTATCAGCATCTTGTACCATCAGGGCCATGGCTGCAATCATTCGGAGACAAGGGGGCCACCTGGCAGCCACTGGGTCTAATCTCTTTGACAGGTAGGCAACTGGCCTCCGCCAGGGGCCTAAGTTCTGAGTTAGCACCGCCTTGGTGACACCCTTGCTCTCGTCCACATATAAGTGGAAGGGTTTGGTGACATCAGGTAGTCCCAGGGCGGGCGCAGAGTAGGGCGGTTTTGATCTGTTGGAAAGCTGACTCGGCTTCTTCTGTCCAATTAAATGGCTATTGTCCCCGTGTTGCCTGATACAAGGGTTTAGCCATCTCTGCGAACCCAGGGATCCATAGTCTACAAAATCCCGCCAATCCCAGGAATTCCCTTACTTGTCGGGTGGACTGCGGCCTGGGGATCTGCAGAACAGTCTGCTTCCGGGCGTCTGTTAACCAGCGTTGCCCTCCTCTTAGCAGGTACCCCAGATATGTTACTTCTGGTTTACAGATTTGAGCTTTCTTTGCCAAGGCTCGGTAGCCCAGGTCCCCTAGAGCTTGTAAGAGACCCTCGGTCCCTTGGATACAAGCTTCTTGGGTCTCGGCCGCAATCAGGAGGTCATCAACATACTGTAGTAAGGTTATTTCAGGGTGTTTGCATTGGTACTCACCCAGGTCTTCATGG
>NW_022324671.1:0-3065 GCF_002776525.5 Piliocolobus tephrosceles | reverse complement strand
TCTTCATGGAGGGCCTCATCGAACAGGGTAGGAGAGTTTTTGAATCCCTGCGGCAGTCTGGTCCATGTCAGTTGGCCACTTATGCCCCTCTCAGGGTCAGTCCACTCAAAGGCGAAGAGCTTTTGGCTCTGAGGGGCTAAAGGCAAACTAAAGAAAGCATCTTTCAAATCTAAAACAGTGTACCATTGATGTTTAGGGTTTAGGGTACTCAGGAGGGTGTACAGGTTAGGCACAGTTGGATGTATGTCCATAATCCTCTTACTGACTTCTCTCAAGTCTTGTACAGGTCTGTACTCTCCGCTATTAGGTTTTCGTACCGGCAACAATGGAGTATTCCAGGGCTAGTGACATGGGCGAAGGACCCCTTGTTCGAGGAGCCGGCAAATATGTGGTGCAATTCCTTCTTTGGCCTCTAAGGGCATCGGGTATTGGCGTACCGGAACAGGGTCTGTCCCAGGCTTGAGTTCAACAAACAAGGCAGGACAGTGTTTTGCTAGTCCTAAGCCCCCTGTTTCCGCCCAAGCTCCTGGATATTGCCAGAGCCAGGTTGCTATGTCCTGGTCAGGGGCCGCTCGCTCCTGGTGGAGCCGGTACTCATCTTCTAGGGTTATAGTCAAGACGGGCACAGGTTGATTTTGGGAGTTGGTCACGACAGGCCCTTCAAGGAGGAAATGGATCTGTGCTCCCATTTTAGTTAGCAGGTCTCTCCCTAATAGGGGACAGGGGCTCTCAGGGATGACCAGGAAAGAATGGGTTACATTCCTGGCTCTGAGGTTTACTGTTCTTTGTGTTGTCCAGGGGTATTTCTTAATCCTTGTGGCCCCTTGTACCTACGAGGACTTGGAGGATAATTTTCCATTAGTTTTAACCAGGACCGAGTGCTGTGCTCCCGTATCAACCAAGAACTGGACTGGGGACCCCTCCACTTGCAAAGTTACCCTAGGTTCAGGGAGGGGGTCCGAACCCCGTCTTCCCTAGTCTTTGTCTTGAGTGACTAGTACGGGTGTAGACCTAGGGGGTCCCTGTCCTCGTTGTTTCTTTTTGGGGCAGTCTTTTACCCAGTGGCCAGCCTCCTTACAGTAGGCGCATTGGTCTTTGCTCAGATTATCATGTCTGGGGGACCACCTAGGTTGGGTGTTCTCTGGCTGTAGATGCTCTTTCTGTATTACTGCTGCCAGGACCTTGGTCATTTTTTCAGTGGCCTTAAATTGCTTTTCCTCTGGAGTATCTCTATTATTGTAAACTCACTGGGCTATCTGAAGAAGGTCCTGAATCTGCTTTCCCTCTAAGTCTTCTAATTTCTGGAGCGTCTTTTTAATGTCTGGGGCCACCTGATTTACAAAAGACATTACAACAGCTGCCTGACTTCCTGGAGTCTCTGGGTCTATGGGGGTGTACTGTCTAAAAGCTTCCATTAATCTTTCTAAGTAGTTAGCTGGGCTTTCTGTCTTTCCCTGCAGAACAGAGTATACTTTAGCCAAATTAGTGGGCTTGCGAGCAGCTGCCCGGAGACCTGCCATTAGAGTCTGACGATAAAGGTGTAGCCGTCCCCTACCTTCTGCCGTGTTGTAGTCCCACGTCGGTCTGGTCAGAGGAAAAGTCGCATTTATGAGGTCAGTGTTGGCAGTCCGTTGACCGTCATCCCCCGGGACCAGTTTCCTAGCCTCTACTTGTATTCTCTCTCGCTCCTCCGTAGTGAACAAGATCCGGAGGAGCTGCTGACAATCATCCCAAGTGGGCTGGTGGGTGAACATGACACTATCTAGTAAAGCCATTAAATCTTTGGGGTTGTCTGAAAACTGGGCACTCTGAGTCTTCCAGTTATACAGATCACTGGTGGAGAAAGGCCAGTACTGGAGCCTGGGGATTCCCGTGTCATCTGGGGGTCCTATTTCCCGAAGGGGTAGAGCCACTGTGGAGTCAGGCGGCTGGGGGGGGGCTAACTCGCAAAGTGCGCCCTTGCGTCCGCCCCGCCGGTCCTTCAGAGTTACTTTCACTTTCAGCGGGCTCGGGTGCGCTGGTCGCCTCCCGTCCATCTGCTCCTCCCTGCGGCTCAGCCTGGGGGGCTGGGGCCTGGGGCCCGGAGGGGTACGGAGGGGGTTCTGTGGACAATGGGTCCCCGCTATCAGGTAAAATGGGATGGGGGGTGCAGTCGGTTGCTTGGATTTTAGCGGCCAAGCAACCAGTGCCTTACAGGGTCCAGGGGCTAGTAGGAAAGGGGACAGCCAAGGGGGCGGGTTCTCAACAAGGTCCTGCCATATGAGGATATATGGGATATGATCCGGGTGGCCCACACGCCCATGTAGGAAAACCTTGGACTTTACTCTAGTGATGACAGGAAGACAGAATGTCCCCTCGGGTGGCCACCCTACATTAAAGGTGGGCCATTCTGAACAGCACAGAGTAATTAGCTTTCCCCTTCTGATTTCCATACTAAGGTCATGGCCCCTCGCCCTAACATCCTTGAAATTATTTATAAAAAGAGATAGGGGTGTGCTCTGGGTATTACCCATTCTGTAATGGTTTGTAGTCTCTTCCTACAAAAGAATATGGGTTAGAATTCCTGCAAAGGAAAACTGGAGTATCAATAATATCTAGCCGCAAGCGCGCTCCGGAAGCCTGGGTCAGAATCAGTTCAGATAGAAATCTAAATCAGGCAAGAGCCAGGGGACATCTCCCACCGGTCTCCGCTGGCCGTCCTATAGCGCGTCCGCCAGGACTGTGTCAGCTTCAGTTTCAGACCTCGCGAGTCACAGATAAAGGTTCAGAACAGACACAGACAAACAGATACGAGCCGGCTCACCTATCAGCAGATCTATCCTGGTAGATCCGTTGACCAGGGGTCTGGTGGGCTTGGGGAATCCCGGACGAGCCCCCAGATGTTATGCCCAGACCATCTATTCCCCGAAGAAGACCACCAGAGTCCAGAGTCAAAGCCAAGTGGCAAGGATCTTTACTGCAAGTTCGAACTTGGTCCCTCTGTTCCACAACATACTAGAGGGCCCTGAAAAATGTGTGTGCTCGCTTTTTATAGCCCAATGTAAACAGGATATGTAAGGTTACAG
>NW_022324670.1:4540-7605 GCF_002776525.5 Piliocolobus tephrosceles | reverse complement strand
CTGTAACCTTACATATCCTGTTTACATTGGGCTATAAAAAGCGAGCACACACATTTTTCAGGGCCCTCTAGTATGTTGTGGAACAGAGGGACCAAGTTCGAACTTGCAGTAAAGATCCTTGCCACTTGGCTTTGACTCTGGACTCTGGTGGTCTTCTTCGGGGAATAGATGGTCTGGGCATAACATCTGGGGGCTCGTCCGGGATTCCCCAAGCCCACCAGACCCCTGGTCAACGGATCTACCAGGATAGATCTGCTGATAGGTGAGCCGGCTCGTATCTGTTTGTCTGTGTCTGTTCTGAACCTTTATCTGTGACTCGCGAGGTCTGAAACTGAAGCTGACACAGTCCTGGCGGACGCGCTATAGGACGGCCAGCGGAGACCGGTGGGAGATGTCCCCTGGCTCTTGCCTGATTTAGATTTCTATCTGAACTGATTCTGACCCAGGCTTCCGGAGCGCGCTTGCGGCTAGATATTATTGATACTCCAGTTTTCCTTTGCAGGAATTCTAACCCATATTCTTTTGTAGGAAGAGACTACAAACCATTACAGAATGGGTAATACCCAGAGCACACCCCTATCTCTTTTTATAAATAATTTCAAGGATGTTAGGGCGAGGGGCCATGACCTTAGTATGGAAATCAGAAGGGGAAAGCTAATTACTCTGTGCTGTTCAGAATGGCCCACCTTTAATGTAGGGTGGCCACCCGAGGGGACATTCTGTCTTCCTGTCATCACTAGAGTAAAGTCCAAGGTTTTCCTACATGGGCGTGTGGGCCACCCGGATCATATCCCATATATCCTCATATGGCAGGACCTTGTTGAGAACCCGCCCCCTTGGCTGTCCCCTTTCCTACTAGCCCCTGGACCCTGTAAGGCACTGGTTGCTTGGCCGCTAAAATCCAAGCAACCGACTGCACCCCCCATCCCATTTTACCTGATAGCGGGGACCCATTGTCCACAGAACCCCCTCCGTACCCCTCCGGGCCCCAGGCCCCAGCCCCCCAGGCTGAGCCGCAGGGAGGAGCAGATGGACGGGAGGCGACCAGCGCACCCGAGCCCGCTGAAAGTGAAAGTAACTCTGAAGGACCGGCGGGGCGGACGCAAGGGCGCACTTTGCGAGTTAGCCCCCCCCCAGCCGCCTGACTCCACAGTGGCTCTACCCCTTCGGGAAATAGGACCCCCAGATGACACGGGAATCCCCAGGCTCCAGTACTGGCCTTTCTCCACCAGTGATCTGTATAACTGGAAGACTCAGAGTGCCCAGTTTTCAGACAACCCCAAAGATTTAATGGCTTTACTAGATAGTGTCATGTTCACCCACCAGCCCACTTGGGATGATTGTCAGCAGCTCCTCCGGATCTTGTTCACTACGGAGGAGCGAGAGAGAATACAAGTAGAGGCTAGGAAACTGGTCCCGGGGGATGACGGTCAACGGACTGCCAACACTGACCTCATAAATGCGACTTTTCCTCTGACCAGACCGACGTGGGACTACAACACGGCAGAAGGTAGGGGACGGCTACACCTTTATCGTCAGACTCTAATGGCAGGTCTCCGGGCAGCTGCTCGCAAGCCCACTAATTTGGCTAAAGTATACTCTGTTCTGCAGGGAAAGACAGAAAGCCCAGCTAACTACTTAGAAAGATTAATGGAAGCTTTTAGACAGTACACCCCCATAGACCCAGAGACTCCAGGAAGTCAGGCAGCTGTTGTAATGTCTTTTGTAAATCAGGTGGCCCCAGACATTAAAAAGACGCTCCAGAAATTAGAAGACTTAGAGGGAAAGCAGATTCAGGACCTTCTTCAGATAGCCCAGTGAGTTTACAATAATAGAGATACTCCAGAGGAAAAGCAATTTAAGGCCACTGAAAAAATGACCAAGGTCCTGGCAGCAGTAATACAGAAAGAGCATCTACAGCCAGAGAACACCCAACCTAGGTGGTCCCCCAGACATGATAATCTGAGCAAAGACCAATGCGCCTACTGTAAGGAGGCTGGCCACTGGGTAAAAGACTGCCCCAAAAAGAAACAACGAGGACAGGGACCCCCTAGGTCTACACCCGTACTAGTCACTCAAGACAAAGACTAGGGAAGACGGGGTTCGGACCCCCTCCCTGAACCTAGGGTAACTTTGCAAGTGGAGGGGTCCCCAGTCCAGTTCTTGGTTGATACGGGAGCACAGCACTCGGTCCTGGTTAAAACTAATGGAAAATTATCCTCCAAGTCCTCGTAGGTACAAGGGGCCACAAGGATTAAGAAATACCCCTGGACAACACAAAGAACAGTAAACCTCAGAGCCAGGAATGTAACCCATTCTTTCCTGGTCATCCCTGAGAGCCCCTGTCCCCTATTAGGGAGAGACCTGCTAACTAAAATGGGAGCACAGATCCATTTCCTCCTTGAAGGGCCTGTCGTGACCAACTCCCAAAATCAACCTGTGCCCGTCTTGACTATAACCCTAGAAGATGAGTACCGGCTCCACCAGGAGCGAGCGGCCCCTGACCAGGACATAGCAACCTGGCTCTGGCAATATCCAGGAGCTTGGGCGGAAACAGGGGGCTTAGGACTAGCAAAACACTGTCCTGCCTTGTTTGTTGAACTCAAGCCTGGGACAGACCCTGTTCCGGTACGCCAATACCCGATGCCCTTAGAGGCCAAAGAAGGAATTGCACCACATATTTGCCGGCTCCTCGAACAAGGGGTCCTTCGCCCATGTCACTAGCCCTGGAATACTCCATTGTTGCCGGTACGAAAACCTAATAGCGGAGAGTACAGACCTGTACAAGACTTGAGAGAAGTCAGTAAGAGGATTATGGACATACATCCAACTGTGCCTAACCTGTACACCCTCCTGAGTACCCTAAACCCTAAACATCAATGGTACACTGTTTTAGATTTGAAAGATGCTTTCTTTAGTTTGCCTTTAGCCCCTCAGAGCCAAAAGCTCTTCGCCTTTGAGTGGACTGACCCTGAGAGGGGCATAAGTGGCCAACTGACATGGACCAGACTGCCGCAGGGATTCAAAAACTCTCCTACCCTGTTCGATGAGGCCCTCCATGAAGA
>NW_022324670.1:0-4440 GCF_002776525.5 Piliocolobus tephrosceles | reverse complement strand
CCATGAAGACCTGGGTGAGTACCAATGCAAACACCCTGAAATAACCTTACTACAGTATGTTGATGACCTCCTGATTGCGGCCGAGACCCAAGAAGCTTGTATCCAAGGGACCGAGGGTCTCTTACAAGCTCTAGGGGACCTGGGCTACCGAGCCTTGGCAAAGAAAGCTCAAATCTGTAAACCAGAAGTAACATATCTGGGGTACCTGCTAAGAGGAGGGCAACGCTGGTTAACAGACGCCCGGAAGCAGACTGTTCTGCAGATCCCCAGGCCGCAGTCCACCCGACAAGTAAGGGAATTCCTGGGATTGGCGGGATTTTGTAGACTATGGATCCCTGGGTTCGCAGAGATGGCTAAACCCTTGTATCAGGCAACACGGGGACAATAGCCATTTAATTGGACAGAAGAAGCCGAGTCAGCTTTCCAACAGATCAAAACCGCCCTACTCTGCGCCCGCCCTGGGACTACCTGATGTCACCAAACCCTTCCACTTATATGTGGACGAGAGCAAGGGTGTCACCAAGGCGGTGCTAACTCAGAACTTAGGCCCCTGGCGGAGGCCAGTTGCCTACCTGTCAAAGAGATTAGACCCAGTGGCTGCCAGGTGGCCCCCTTGTCTCCGAATGATTGCAGCCATGGCCCTGATGGTACAAGATGCTGATAAACTTGTCATGGGTCAAGAATTACGGGTCGTTACCCCACATGCCATCGAGGGTGTACTCAAACAGCCACCTAATCGAAGGATAAGTAATGCCCAGCTCACCCACTACCAAGGACTACTACTAAACCCCCTCAGGATAACTTTCCTGCCCCCAACAACCTTAAACCCTGCCTCGCTGCTGCCCAACCCAGACCTGGACGCCCCACTCCATGATTGCACTGAGATACTAGCTCAGGTGCACGGAGTTTGAGAGGACCTGCAGGACCGCCCACTTCCTGATGCTGACCTCGTTTGGTTCACCGATGGGAGCAGCTTCATACACCAAGGCCAGAGGTATGCTGGAGCAGCAGTGACTTCAGAGACTGAGGTAATCTGGGCAGAACCCCTGCCCCCGGGGACATCGGCCCAAAAGGCAGAACTGATAGCGCTCACCCAAGCTCTTACCTTAGGGGCAGGGAGGAAACTGACAGTATACACTGACAGCCGATATGCTTTTGCTATGGCGCATATACGTGGGGCCATCTACAGGGAGCGAGGGTTACTAACGGCTGAAGGAAAAGAGATAAAAAACAAGCAAGAGATCCTAGCCCTGTTAACAGCCCTATGGAGACCAGAAAAATTGGCTATTGTACATTGCCCAGGGCATCAGAAACCAACCACTCCAATTGCTCAAGGCAACTTTCTGGCAGACCAAACTGCAAGGAGTGTGGCAAAGGCTCCCAGCCAACTCCTTGCACTCCAGCTCCCTGATCCGGGCCCCCGGGACTTGCCACATCTCCCTGATTATTCAGAACAAGATCTCCAGTGGATCGACAAACTTCCCCTGAAACAGATCCAGAATGGGTGGTGGACTGATACTAATGACCAAACTATCCTACCAGAAAAATTGGGACAACAAGTGTTGGAACACATCCACCGAACCACCCACCTGGGTGCCCAGCGGATGATAGACCTGATCAGATGCTCCAAGCTCAAGATCAGACATATAGCCGAGACGGCCAGCAGCATCGTGACGAGCTGCAAAGTCTGCCAGCTTAACAACACCTATCCCCAATCCCAGGCTACAACAGGAACAAGGCTCAGGGGAACCAGGCCCGGTATCTACTGGGAAGTAGATTTTACTGAGATAAAACCAGGAAAATACGGGTATCGTTACTTACTTGTCTTTGTAGATACTTTTTCAGGGTGGATTGAAGCATTCCCAACCAAAAGAGAAACCACTCAGGTTGTAGCAAAGAAAATTCTGGAAGACATCCTCCCCAGGTATGGCTTCCCCGTCCAGATAGGGTCAGATAATGGGCCGGCCTTCATTGCTAAGGTGAGTCAGGATTTGGCTTCCATCCTTGGGGCTAATTGGAAATTACATTGTGCTTACTGACCCCAAAGTTCAGGACAGGTAGAAAGGATGAATCAGACCTTAAAAGAGACCTTAACTAAATTGACTATGGAGACTGGCGCTAATTGGGTGGTCCTCCTCCCCTACGCTCTGTTCTGGGCCCGAAATACTCCTTACAGACTGGGCCTTACCCCTTATGAAATCATGTATGGCAGACCCTCACCCCTGGTTCCTAGCCTAAAAGATGATCTGCTCAAATCTGAAACAGAAAATGTCTCTGAACTCTTGTTTTCCCTACAAGCCTTACAGAAAGTTCATCAGGAAATCTGGCCCAAGCTGAAGGAACTATATGAAACCGGTCCCCTGCCGACACCCCATCCGTACCAGCTGGGAGACTGGGTCCTGGTTAAGCGACACCGACAAGAGACCCTAGAACCCAGGTGGAAGGGACCACTCCAGGTACTCCTAACCACACCCACCACCCTGAAGGTAGAAGGCATCACGTCGTGGATCCACTACACCCACGTCAAACCAGTGGACCCGACCTCCGATCTCCTTGGGCCAATCACGGCAGTGACTGAAGCACCGGCCACGTGGACTGTGGACAGAGCTAAGAACAACCCCTTAAAACTCACCCTGCGCCGGCAGCATAGCCCACTGCAAACATGCAGCTAGGTAGTCTAACCCTAGCTTTAGTTGCCCTAGTGGCCGCTGGGGAAAACGCAAAACCAGCTCCTAATCCCTTTGCCTGGAGATTCTGGCTTTATGAAAACCGAACCCACCCTGGGCAACCTCATAAGCCCGGGAAATTATTGGCCAGTGCTGATTGCCCCTCCACAGGGTGCAGTGACCCAATTTTGCTAAATTTTACTGGTTTTCAGATAGCCAAACCAAAGGCGCCAATGATATGTTTTGAGTTTGATCAGACTAAATACAATTGTAAACACTATTGGTGGCACCAAAACGCAGGCTGCCCCTAGAGTTACTGTAACATGCATTCAGTCAGAGGGTGGAATGAACAATCCGGGTGGAACTTCTACCAGCAGGGTAGAGGCGGCACCTATACTTGGATAGTTAACGACCCTTGGAACTCCCACTGGACCAAGCCTCAACATGGGGCTGTATACTATTCCTCTTCCTCCACGTGGCCTAGCAGTCACCTCTATTTGTGGTATGGCCTAGTTCAGGTACAGCCCCTGGTCCATGGGGATATCCAATGATAGGAAGACAGACTAACACAAGATTTACGTCCTTTCTCCTGGTTAGAATTATTACAAGAAGGATTAGAACTTGCTAACCTTACAGGACTTCACAGCTTGTCTGGCTGCTTTCTGTGTGCCACCCTAGGGCGCCCACCACTAACCACTGTCCCTCTGCCGTGGGAATCCTCTACCCAAACTAACAACTTTCAGAATCTCTCGCATGCACCTATTCTTAATGTGCCACTGTACCTGAACCCCAGTCAGGAGAAGTTTCCCTACTGTTTTTCAGGCACTAACTCCAGCCTCTGCAACATCACTGTAACACCCCCCAATACCACCCTAAGGGCCCCGCCGGGCATATTCTTTTGGTGTAATGGAACATTATCTAAGAACTTATCTGGTCCCTCTGTTACCAACCTACTGTGTCTTCCTGTCACATTAATTCCCCGGTTAACTCTCCTAACTGCCGGTGAGTTCCTGGGGTACACCGGTAACTGGACTAGTACTGCTATTCACCCAGCCCCTAGACTGAGACCTGCACGAGCCATATTTCTCCCCCTCATTGCGGGAATCTCCCTCACCTCGTCCCTCATTGTGGCCGGACTGGCAGGGGGAGCCCTCGGTCACACCCTCATAGAAAGCAACAAGTTGTACCAACAATTTGCCGTTGCTATGGAGGAGTCAGCTGAGTCCCTTGCCTCCCTTCAGTGACAGCTCACATCCCTAGCTCAGGTAACCTTGCAGAACCGGAGGGCCCTAGACCTGCTCACTGCTGAAAAAGGTGGGACATGTATGTTTCTGAAGGAAGACTGTTGTTTCTACATAAATGAATCAGGACTTGTAGAAAACTGGGTCCAACAGTTACGCAAGTTAAGCATTGCAATGAAAAAACAGCAGTTTGCCTCAGCTGCAAACCAATGGTGAAATTCCTCTGTGTTTTCTCTGTTAGCCCCTTTCCTTGGACCCCTGCTAAGTCTACTATTTCTGTTTACCATAGGACCTTGTGTTATTAACAGAATTTTGCAGTTTGTCAGGGAAAGGTTTGACACCATACAGCTCATGGTCCTCAAAGCCCAATACCAACATGTAGACACTGAAATAGAGTCAGACTTATAAGACCCAAGATTGGCTCCAGAGGTACCTGAGAGAGGGGCAAATGAAAGAACACAAACACATTCACACATTCCTCAGCCATGGGCCCAGTACAAACACATACATCCATATATCTCAACTTCCTGAGC
>NW_022324669.1:0-1362 GCF_002776525.5 Piliocolobus tephrosceles | reverse complement strand
AGAGTTCCACCCTTCCCTTCTTGGAACAGTTTGCTAACACTGTTGTCGTGGATTCTGCAAAGTGATATTTCGGAGCTCATGAAGGGCAATGGTGAAAAAGGAAATATCGTCAGTTCAAAACAGGAAAGAAGCCTTCTGGGAAACTGCACTGTGATGTGTGAATGCAACTCACAGAGTTACAGGTTTCTCTACAGTGAACAGTTTGATAACAGAGTTTTCTTGAAATATGCAGTGGGATATTTCTCAGCGCAATGAAGCTTACAGTGACCAAGGAAATATCCTCCTATTAAAACCAGAAAGAAACTTTCTTAGAAACTTCTTGGTGATGTGTGAATTCATCTCACACTGTTATACTTATGTTTCGTGGAGCAGTGCTTTAAAACTGTCTTTGGGGAAACTGTGAAGGGCTCCTTTGGATCGCATTGAGGCCTATGCTGAGGAAGAAAATATCATCATTTCAAAACGTGAAACAAGCTTTCTGAGAAACTGCTTTGTGATATGTGAATTCATCTCACAGAGGTACAACTCAATCTTCATGAAGCAGTTTGCTAACATTTTTTTCCTGGAAACTGCAAAGTGATATTAGGGAGCCCATTGGGCCCATGGTGAAATAGGATATATCCTCAGATAATAACTAGAGAGAAGCTTTCTGAGAGATTGCTCTCTGATGTGTGACTTCATCACACAGAGTTCCACCCTTCCCTTCTTGGAACAGTTTGCTAACACTGTTCTCGTGTATTCTGCAAAGTGATATTTGGGAGCCCATTGAGGGCAATGGTGAAAAAGGAAATATCGTCAGATCAAAACTGGAAAGAAGACTGCTGAGAAACTGCACTGTGATGTGTGAATGCAACTTGCAGAGTTACATGTTGCTCTACAGTGATCAGTTTGCTAACACAGTTTTCCTGAAATCTGCAATGGGATACTTCTCAGCGCAATGAAGCTTACAGTGACAAAGGAAATGCCCTCCTATGAAAACCAGAAAGAAGCTTTCTTAGAAACTTCTTGTTCATGTGTGAATTCATCTCACAGTGTTACACTTTTATGTTTCGTGGAGCAGTGCTGTAAAACTGTCTTTGGTGAAACTGTGAAGTGCTCCATTGGATCGCATTGAGGCCTATGCTGAAGAAGGAAATATCATCATTTCAAAATGTGAAAGCAGCTTTCTGAGAAACTGCTTTGTGATATGTGAATTCATCTCACAGAGTTACAACTCAATCTTCATGAAGCAGTTTGCTAACACTCTTTGCGTGGAATCTGCAAAGGGATACTTGGCAGCCCATTGGGGTCCATGGTAAAATAGGATATATCCTCAGATAATAACTAGAGAGAAGCTTTCTGAGAGATTGCTTTCTGATGTGG
>NW_022324668.1:0-1362 GCF_002776525.5 Piliocolobus tephrosceles | reverse complement strand
CCACATCAGAAAGCAATCTCTCAGAAAGCTTCTCTCTAGTTATTATCTGAGGATATATCCTATTTTACCATGGACCCCAATGGGCTGCCAAGTATCCCTTTGCAGATTCCACGCAAAGAGTGTTAGCAAACTGCTTCATGAAGATTGAGTTGTAACTCTGTGAGATGAATTCACATATCACAAAGCAGTTTCTCAGAAAGCTGCTTTCACATTTTGAAATGATGATATTTCCTTCTTCAGCATAGGCCTCAATGCGATCCAATGGAGCACTTCACAGTTTCACCAAAGACAGTTTTACAGCACTGCTCCACGAAACATAAAAGTGTAACACTGTGAGATGAATTCACACATGAACAAGAAGTTTCTAAGAAAGCTTCTTTCTGGTTTTCATAGGAGGGCATTTCCTTTGTCACTGTAAGCTTCATTGCGCTGAGAAGTATCCCATTGCAGATTTCAGGAAAACTGTGTTAGCAAACTGATCACTGTAGAGCAACATGTAACTCTGCAAGTTGCATTCACACATCACAGTGCAGTTTCTCAGCAGTCTTCTTTCCAGTTTTGATCTGACGATATTTCCTTTTTCACCATTGCCCTCAATGGGCTCCCAAATATCACTTTGCAGAATACACGAGAACAGTGTTAGCAAACTGTTCCAAGAAGGGAAGGGTGGAACTCTGTGTGATGAAGTCACACATCAGAGAGCAATCTCTCAGAAAGCTTCTCTCTAGTTATTATCTGAGGATATATCCTATTTCACCATGGGCCCAATGGGCTCCCTAATATCACTTTGCAGTTTCCAGGAAAAAAATGTTAGCAAACTGCTTCATGAAGATTGAGTTGTACCTCTGTGAGATGAATTCACATATCACAAAGCAGTTTCTCAGAAAGCTTGTTTCACGTTTTGAAATGATGATATTTTCTTCCTCAGCATAGGCCTCAATGCGATCCAAAGGAGCCCTTCACAGTTTCCCCAAAGACAGTTTTAAAGCACTGCTCCACGAAACATAAGTATAACAGTGTGAGATGAATTCACACATCACCAAGAAGTTTCTAAGAAAGTTTCTTTCTGGTTTTAATAGGAGGATATTTCCTTGGTCACTGTAAGCTTCATTGCGCTGAGAAATATCCCACTGCATATTTCAAGAAAACTCTGTTATCAAACTGTTCACTGTAGAGAAACCTGTAACTCTGTGAGTTGCATTCACACATCACAGTGCAGTTTCCCAGAAGGCTTCTTTCCTGTTTTGAACTGACGATATTTCCTTTTTCACCATTGCCCTTCATGAGCTCCGAAATATCACTTTGCAGAATCCACGACAACAGTGTTAGCAAACTGTTCCAAGAAGGGAAGGGTGGAACTCT
>NW_022324667.1:0-3300 GCF_002776525.5 Piliocolobus tephrosceles | reverse complement strand
TGACAAAACAAGTGTCCTCTGAGGAAAACTGGAAGGAAGCTCTCTTAGAAACTTCTCTGTGATGTGTGATTCATCTTTCAGAGTTACAATTATGTTTCATGGAGCAGGCCAATAACACTGTTGGGGCAACTGAGAAGTTCTACTATAGAAGGTTTGAGGCCTACACTGATAAAGGAAATATCATCAGTTAAAACCTTGAAAGAAGCTTTCTGAGAAACTTCTTTGTGATCTGTGAATTCGTCTAACAGAGGTACATCTTTATCCTCAGGAAGCAGTTTGCTAACACTCTTTTCCTAAAATCTGCAAGGTGATACTTGGGAGTCAATTGGGGCCCTTGGTGAAAAAGGAAATATCATCACATAATATCTAGAGGTAAGCTTTCTGAGAGATTGGGTTCTGATATGTGACTTCATCACCCAGAGTTCCACACATTGCTTCGTGGCAGAGTTTGCTAAGACTGTTGTCTTGGATTCTGCAAAGTGATATTTGGGAGCTCATTGAGGGCTATGGTGAACAAGAATATCTCCTCAGACAGAACGTGGCAAGAAGCATTCTGAGAAACTGCATTGCTATGTGTGAGTGCAACTAACAGAATTACACGTTTCTCTTCAGCTATCAGTTTGCTAAGACAGTTTGCTTGGAATCTACAATGGGATTCCTCTTAGCGCAAAGAAGCTTACGGTGACAAAGCAAGTGTCCTCAGAGGAAAACTGGAAAGAAGTTTTCCTAGAAACATCTCGGTGATCTGTGAATTCATCTCACCGAGTTACACTAATTTTTCAAGGACCAGGGCACTAACACTGTCATTGCGGAAACTGAGAAGTTGTACATTGGAAGAATTTGAGGCCTACGCAGATAAAGGCAATATCATCAGTTAAAACCGGGAAAGAAGCTTTCTGAGAAACTTCTTGTGATCAGTGAATTAGTCTCACAGAGTTACATATTTGTCCTCAGGAAGCAGTGTGCTAACACTCTTTTCCTAGAATTTGCAAGGTGATATTTGGGAGCCAATTGGGGCCCACGGTGAAAAAGGAAAAATCATCACATAATAACTAGAGGGAAGCTTTCTGAGAGATACCTTTCTGATATGTGACTTCACCACACAGAGTTCCACACACTGCTTCTCGGCAGAGTTTGCTAAGACTGTTGTCTTGGATTCTGCAAAGTGATATTTTGGAGCTCATTGAGGGCTATGGTGAAAAAGGATATCTCCTCAGACAGAAAGTGGCAAGAAACATTCTGAGTAACAGCATTGCTCTGTGTGAGTGCTACTCACAGAGTTACACGTTTCTCTTCAGCTATCAGTTTGCTAAGACAGTTTGCTTGGAATCTGCAATGAGATTCTTCTTAGCGCAAGGAAGCTTACAGTGACAAAGCAAGTGTCCTCAGAGGAAAAGTGTAAAGAGGCTTTCTTAGAAACTTCTCTGTGATGTGTGAATTCATCTCACAGAGTTACACTTATGTTTCATGGAGCAAGCTACTAACACTGTCTTTGGGGAAACTGAGAAGTTCTAACTTGGAAGGCTTTGAGGCCTACGTTGATAAAGGAAATATCATCATTTAAAAACGGGAAAGAAGCTTTCTGAGAAACTTCTTTGTGATCTGTGAATTCCTCTCACAGAGTTACATCTCTGTCCTCAGGAAGCAGTTTGTTAACACTCTTTTCCTAGAATCTGCAAGGTGATATTTGGGAGCCATTTGGGGCCCATGGTGAAAAAGAAACTATCATCACATAATAACTAGAGGGAAGATTTCTGAGAGATTGCGTTCTGATATGTGATTTCATCAAAGAGATCCACACATTGCTTCTTGGCAGAGTTTGCTAAGACTGTTGTCTTGGATTCTGCAAAGTGATATTTTGGAGCTCATTGAGCGCTATGGTGAAAAAGGATATCTCCTCAGACAGAAAGTGGCAAGAAGCATTTTGAGAAATTGCATTGCTATGTGTGAATGCAACTCCCAGAGTTACACGTTTCTCTTCAAGTATCTGTTTGCTAAGATAGTTTGCTTTTTATCTGCAGAGTGATTCCTCTTAGCGCAATGAAGCTTACGGTGACAAAGCAAGTGTCCTCAGAGGAAAACTGAAAGAAGCTTTCTTAGAAACTTCTCTGTGATGTGTGAATTCCTCTTACAGAGTTAACTTATGTTTCATGGAGCAGGTCACTAACACTGTCTTTGGCAAAACTGAGAAGTTCTACTTTGGATGGCTTTGAGGCCTAAGCTGATAAAGGAAATATCATCAGTAAAAACGGGAAAGAAGCTTTCTTAGAAACTTCTTTGTGATCTGTGAATTCGTCTCACAGAGTTACATCTTTGTCCTCAGGAAGCAGTTACCTACCACTCTTTTCCTGGAATCTGCAAGGTGATACTTGGTAGCGAATTGGGGCCCATGGTGAAAAAGGAAATATAATCACATAATTACTAAAGGGAAGCTTTCTGAGAGATTGCATTCTGATATGTGACTTCATCACACAGAGATCCACACATTGCTTCTTGGCAGAGTTTGCTAAGACTGTTGTCTTGGATTCTGCAAAGTGATATTTGGGAGCTCATTGAGGGCTACGGTGGAAAAGGATATCTCCTCAGACAGAAAATGGCAAGAAGCATTCTGAGAAACTGAATTGCTAAGTGTGAGGACAACTCACAGAGTTACACGTTTCTCTTCAGCTATCAGTTTGCTAAGACAGTTTGCTTTTTATCTGCGGTGGGATTCCTCTTAGCGCAATGAAGCTTACGGTGACAAAGCAAGTGTGCTCAGAGGAAAACTGGAAAGAAGCTTTCTTAGAAACTTCTCTGTGACCTGCGAATTCATCTCACCGAGTAACACTTACGTTTCATGGAGCAGGCCACTAACACTGTGTTTGGGGAAACTGAGAAGTTCTACTTTGGAAGGCTTTGAGGCCTACGCTGATAAAGGAAATATCACCAGTGAAAAACCGGAAAGAAGCTTTCTGAGAAACTTCTTTGTGATCTGTGAATTCGTCTCACAGAGTTACATCTTTGACCTCAGGAAGCAGTTTCCTAACACTGTTTTCCAGGAATCTGCAAGGGGATATTTTGGAGCCAATTGGGGCCCATGGTGAAAAAGGAAATATCATCACATAATAACTAGAGGGAAGTTTTCTGAGAGATTGCTTTCTGATATGTGACTTCATCACACAGAGTTCCACACATTGCTTCCTGGCAGAGTTTGCTAAGATTGTTGTCTTGGATTCTGCAAAGTGATATTTGGGAGCTCGTTGAGGGCTATGGTGAAAAAGGATATCTCCTCAGACAGAAAGTGGCAAGAAGCATTCTGAG
>NW_022324666.1:0-1290 GCF_002776525.5 Piliocolobus tephrosceles | reverse complement strand
TAAAAGAATGAAATCATGTCCTTTGCAGGAACATGGATGAAGCTGGAAGCCAACATCCTCAGCAAACTAGCACAGGAACAGAAAACCAAACACTGTATATTCTCATTCATAAGTGGGAGTTGAACAATGAGAACACATGGATACAGGGAGGGAAACATCACATACTGGGGCCTGTTGGGGAAGGGTGGGTGGCAAAAGGTGGGAGAGGATTAAGACAAATACTTAATGCATGCGGGGCTTAAAACCTAGATGACAGGTTGATAGGTGCAGCAAACCACCATAGCACACGTATACCTATGTAACAAACCTGGACATTCTGTGTATGTATCCCAGAACTTAGTATAATAAAATTAAAAAAAAAATAAAGAAAGAAAGAAATCTAGAGCCCAGAGAGGGATAATGGCTTCAGTTCTGCTGTTTTGTTTTCTAGTTGTCAGGTATTTGATTTTATAAATGACTGGATCATTTTAAATGTGTCTTTTATTTATTGTATTTTCAGTGAAGAATTGCCTCAGAGTATAACTTTTAATGCCAACCTAATCAAAACTCTGGTGTGGAAGTGAAGAAGGACTCATGAAAAAAGTCCTCTTGATAGTATTTAAAAAGACAAAATCGGATCGTTATGTTAATTATGAATGATCACATTAATGCCTGCATTTGTGCCCTGCATGTACTGAAGCAGTGCATGCCCAGCCTCGGTGATGAGGAGGCTGAGCCCATCCTTCCCTCTTCTTTCACTGTTTGCCACTCCATTGCTTTCCTCATCTGTTGGACCCTGGGGAAGTGAGCTTATCTGGTCTTCACAGTGCCTTTATATTGGCCATTTTTCAGTTGAATTTCCCCCCAGCTGGCTGTGACGGAATGAGATCAACCTTTTGCAACTTGATGGGTTGTTCTATATTCTGTCATCAAGAAGGCTGAAAAAAAGTGACAGCAAAGTTGACAATCTGTAGGCTTTTCCTAAAGATATGTTCACTTGCTGTATACCTTGTCCATAAAAACTTACTCTCACTAAGGTATACAGTACTTTAAAAACTTCATTTAAAAGCACTAAGCAGAGTTTTGATCATCTTTTCAATTTAATGGGTTTAACTTTTAGACCATAAATGGGTAAAATTACATTGTCATATTACCTCCTGGCTTTGTATCCATGGAGGCACAGAAATCTTCATCACTGGAAAGTTATTCTAAATAACATCCCAAGCTGGCTCTAGCATGAAAAATTCTATTAAAAAAAAAAAACCTAAATGGTTTATTCTGAGCGTTATTGCTTAGTTTCTGGAAGCACAT
>NW_022324665.1:0-3300 GCF_002776525.5 Piliocolobus tephrosceles | reverse complement strand
CTCAGAATGCTTCTTGCCACTTTCTGTCTGAGGAGATATCCTTTTTCACCATAGCCCTCAACGAGCTCCCAAATATCACTTTGCAGAATCCAAGACAACAATCTTAGCAAACTCTGCCAGGAAGCAATGTGTGGAACTCTGTGTGATGAAGTCACATATCAGAAAGCAATCTCTCAGAAAACTTCCCTCTAGTTATTATGTGATGATATTTCCTTTTTCACCATGGGCCCCAATTGGCTCCAAAATATCCCCTTGCAGATTCCTGGAAAACAGTGTTAGGAAACTGCTTCCTGAGGTCAAAGATGTAACTCTGTGAGACGAATTCACAGATCACAAAGAAGTTTCTCAGAAAGCTTCTTTCCGGTTTTTCACTGGTGATATTTCCTTTATCAGCGTAGGCCTCAAAGCCTTCCAAAGTAGAACTTCTCAGTTTCCCCAAACACAGTGTTAGTGGCCTGCTCCATGAAACGTAAGTGTTACTCGGTGAGATGAATTCGCAGGTCACAGAGAAGTTTCTAAGAAAGCTTCTTTCCAGTTTTCCTCTGAGCACACTTGCTTTGTCACCGTAAGCTTCATTGCGCTAAGAGGAATCCCACCGCAGATAAAAAGCAAACTGTCTTAGCAAACTGATAGCTGAAGAGAAACGTGTAACTCTGTGAGTTGTCCTCACACTTAGCAATTCAGTTTCTCAGAATGCTTCTTGCCATTTTCTGTCTGAGGAGATATCCTTTTCCACCGTAGCCCTCAATGAGCTCCCAAATATCACTTTGCAGAATCCAAGACAACAGTCTTAGCAAACTCTGCCAAGAAGCAATGTGTGGATCTCTGTGTGATGAAGTCACATATCAGAATGCAATCTCTCAGAAAGCTTCCCTTTAGTAATTATGTGATTATATTTCCTTTTTCACCATGGGCCCCAATTCGCTACCAAGTATCACCTTGCAGATTCCAGGAAAAGAGTGGTAGGTAACTGCTTCCTGAGGACAAAGATGTAACTCTGTGAGACGAATTCACAGATCACAAAGAAGTTTCTAAGAAAGCTTCTTTCCCGTTTTTACTGATGATATTTCCTTTATCAGCTTAGGCCTCAAAGCCATCCAAAGTAGAACTTCTCAGTTTTGCCAAAGACAGTGTTAGTGACCTGCTCCATGAAACATAAGTTAACTCTGTAAGAGGAATTCACACATCACAGAGAAGTTTCTAAGAAAGCTTCTTTCAGTTTTCCTCTGAGGACACTTGCTTTGTCACCGTAAGCTTCATTGCGCTAAGAGGAATCACTCTGCAGATAAAAAGCAAACTATCTTAGCAAACAGATACTTGAAGAGAAACGTGTAACTCTGGGAGTTGCATTCACACATAGCAATGCAATTTCTCAAAATGCTTCTTGCCACTTTCTGTCTGAGGAGATATCCTTTTTCACCATAGCGCTCAATGAGCTCCAAAATATCACTTTGCAGAATCCAAGACAACAGTCTTAGCAAACTCTGCCAAGAAGCAATGTGTGGATCTCTTTGATGAAATCACATATCAGAACGCAATCTCTCAGAAATCTTCCCTCTAGTTATTATGTGATGATAGTTTCTTTTTCACCATGGGCCCCAAATGGCTCCCAAATATCACCTTGCAGATTCTAGGAAAAGAGTGTTAACAAACTGCTTCCTGAGGACAGAGATGTAACTCTGTGAGAGGAATTCACAGATCACAAAGAAGTTTCTCAGAAAGCTTCTTTCCCGTTTTTAAATGATGATATTTCCTTTATCAACGTAGGCCTCAAAGCCTTCCAAGTTAGAACTTCTCAGTTTCCCCAAAGACAGTGTTAGTAGCTTGCTCCATGAAACATAAGTGTAACTCTGTGAGATGAATTCACACATCACAGAGAAGTTTCTAAGAAAGCCTCTTTACACTTTTCCTCTGAGGACACTTGCTTTGTCACTGTAAGCTTCCTTGCGCTAAGAAGAATCTCATTGCAGATTCCAAGCAAACTGTCTTAGCAAACTGATAGCTGAAGAGAAACGTGTAACTCTGTGAGTAGCACTCACACAGAGCAATGCTGTTACTCAGAATGTTTCTTGCCACTTTCTGTCTGAGGAGATATCCTTTTTCACCATAGCCCTCAATGAGCTCCAAAATATCACTTTGCAGAATCCAAGACAACAGTCTTAGCAAACTCTGCCGAGAAGCAGTGTGTGGAACTCTGTGTGGTGAAGTCACATATCAGAAAGGTATCTCTCAGAAAGCTTCCCTCTAGTTATTATGTGATGATTTTTCCTTTTTCACCGTGGGCCCCAATTGGCTCCCAAATATCACCTTGCAAATTCTAGGAAAAGAGTGTTAGCACACTGCTTCCTGAGGACAAATATGTAACTCTGTGAGACTAATTCACTGATCACAAGAAGTTTCTCAGAAAGCTTCTTTCCCGGTTTTAACTGATGATATTGCCTTTATCTGCGTAGGCCTCAAATTCTTCCAATGTACAACTTCTCAGTTTCCGCAATGACAGTGTTAGTGCCCTGGTCCTTGAAAAATTAGTGTAACTCGGTGAGATGAATTCACAGATCACCGAGATGTTTCTAGGAAAACTTCTTTCCAGTTTTCCTCTGAGGACACTTGCTTTGTCACCGTAAGCTTCTTTGCGCTAAGAGGAATCCCATTGTAGATTCCAAGCAAACTGTCTTAGCAAACTGATAGCTGAAGAGAAACGTGTAATTCTGTTAGTTGCACTCACACATAGCAATGCAGTTTCTCAGAATGCTTCTTGCCACGTTCTGTCTGAGGAGATATTCTTGTTCACCATAGCCCTCAATGAGCTCCCAAATATCACTTTGCAGAATCCAAGACAACAGTCTTAGCAAACTCTGCCACGAAGCAATGTGTGGAACTCTGGGTGATGAAGTCACATATCAGAACCCAATCTCTCAGAAAGCTTACCTCTAGATATTATGTGATGATATTTCCTTTTTCACCAAGGGCCCCAATTGACTCCCAAGTATCACCTTGCAGATTTTAGGAAAAGAGTGTTAGCAAACTGCTTCCTGAGGATAAAGATGTACCTCTGTTAGACGAATTCACAGATCACAAAGAAGTTTCTCAGAAAGCTTCTTTCAAGGTTTTAACTGATGATATTTCCTTTATCAGTGTAGGCCTCAAACCTTCTATAGTAGAACTTCTCAGTTGCCCCAACAGTGTTATTGGCCTGCTCCATGAAACATAATTGTAACTCTGAAAGATGAATCACACATCACAGAGAAGTTTCTAAGAGAGCTTCCTTCCAGTTTTCCTCAGAGGACACTTGTTTTGTCA
>NW_022324664.1:0-1666 GCF_002776525.5 Piliocolobus tephrosceles | reverse complement strand
GAGGATCACTGCCAGCTACGCCGGAGGCTAAGATGGGAGGATCACTGCCAGCTACGCCGGAGGCTAAGATGGGAGGTCGAGACTACAGTGAGCCATGGTCACACCATTGCATTACCTGTATAATTTGGGTATACAGGTAATGGGTCTGAATAGAGCCGAGAAGCCCAGATCTGGAACAATGCTACACAGTCATACATGCCACACACACACACAAGAATGTATTTTTAAATTTACAGCCTAAGACCCAGCCTAGGGATTCTGACAGTACCCATGAGATAGAATCAAGCGTCCCACTGCAGGGCTGCTGTGGTTTCAACGTGTACCTCAAAGTTCATGTGCTGGAAACGTAATTCCCAGTGCAACACGCTGAGAGGTGGGGTCTTTCAGTACCTCAGCGCTCATGAACTGATTAATGTCACTACTGCAACAGTGGGTTTGTTATAAAAGCGAGTCTGGCCTTTTTTGTTCCCTCTCAGGAGCATGCTCCTGTCACGTGATACCTTCCACCATGTTAGGATGCAGCAAGAAGGTCCTTACAGATGTGGTCCTTCAATCTTGGACTTCCCAGCCTCCAGAAACACTAGCCAAATAAATTTCTATTGTTTATAAATTACCCAGTCTTTGGGACTCTGTTAACAGCAGCACAAAAGCAGATCAAGACAAGGGCATTCCATGAGTAGCTAAAGTTGAAAAACCACTGAGCTAAACTAAATCACAAAGGAGGTCATTATATATACTAAATAGATGAAACAAAATACAATTCTGTAATTATCATTGAACTATTGCTCTAAAGAAATAAATATTTTATAATATTAAGGTGGAAAAAGTGTTTCTAAACAGAACACAAAATGTAAAAACCATAAAGGAAAAGAGATATATATTAAATTCATAACAATAAAGAATTTCTGTATAACGGGGGAAGAAAGCCAGAAACAAGGTTTAAAGGTAATAAACCATGAAAAAAATCTAAAAAATATGTATATAGACATACTGCTAAATGTCTCCAGTATACAAAAAGGTCTTACAAATAACTTTTGAATATTTCAAAAAATATAAATAAAGATAAAGGAAATGAATAGGAAATTCATGACTGAAAAAAAAAATAGACAAGTAATACAAACCACACCAGTGCTCAAAGAAGTGATAATAAAAATTACATAACATAGGTGTCCCAGTAACTGGGCAAAAATCAATATAACTGGCAGTATTTAGAAACATCTAGGATTTGGGGAAATAGGCATTTTCCAGCCTTGTTAGTAGAGTTGTAGGTTGCTCTGATCTTTCTGATGGGTATTTGGTAATGAATATCAACATTTTAATGTGCATATTGTTAACACAGAAATATTATTCATAAAGTAATTTATTTTAAAAAATTTAAATAGTATAAATAAATAAATTTAAGAATGTTCCAGCCGAAGCAACATAGGGAAATCCAGTCTCTACAAAAAAAATTTTTTTTAGTTAGCCAGACATGATGGCATGCACCTGTATTACCGGCTACACCACAGGCTAAGATATGAGGATCACTGCCAGCTATGCTGGAGGCTAAGATGGGAGGATCACTCCCAGCTATGCCGCAGGCTAAGATGCGAGGATCACTGCCAGCTACGCCGGAGGCTAAGATGGGAGGATCACTGCCAGCTACGCCGGAGGCTAAGATGGGAGG